>NC_134569.1:199536126-199836126 GCF_050947875.1 Dermacentor variabilis
TATATATAGAAAAGTATCAGTCATAGCTCTCGTAGTATAGCCTTCTGAGCCGTTTCCCTTTTCTTTTTCTTCTCTTTGTTTTTTTTTTCTTTGAAAGAAGTCCTATTAGGGTTATTATAATTACACGAAGGTATTTCGCCCTCGCCAGCAGCAGTACTTGAGATAGCTATTCCGGCGGCTAGCTTCCCACGCTATGCGTGGCGCCCCCGCACCTGTTTAAGCTTTTTCCTAGACGCTAGAGCTACACAATATCCGCGCAACCTTGAGCGATCGGAAAGCGCGTTTTCCACCCTGGGCCGACGGAGAGGGGAGATTTCGTTCCGGCCGCGAAGCTCTCTACATCTCAGTAAGCTGCCTCGCGGTGGTCTCGTGCTGAAGATGCCCTCTCGGTGAGCGCATATTTCCCTCCTCATCTTTTAAGAGATTCAATACATACAAGCATTTGTCTCGCAAACCAGATTTATTTCAAGGGAATTTCCCACGTCTAATTTCTCTCGTCGTATACGAGTGCTGATTGCCGTGTTATAGTTTGTTAACGAAGCTTCCCCTCAAGTCTAAATATTTTAAGGCAGTTTTCCTAGTGTATAAAGCCGCTCGAGTTCACGCTGCTCCTCTGGCGGCCATTTTTCAAAGAAATTATGCCTTCCAACCACTCAGAATCAGCAAAAATCGACTGCCGCGGACAACATCAGTCCCTTTCCACATAAGTATGAGGCTCGGAGCAGGAGCTTTGGCGCTTGAAAGTAACCGTTGGCTTGACGAACCAACCGACTGAGCTACCTTTGCGGGCAACATTGAAGGATCACGAGTTCAAATCACATGTTATGTTCCTTTTTTCTTCCTTTCTTTCTTTTTCTTTTAATGTATTTTCCTTCCTTTTATCACTGTACGGAAACCCTCCTTAAAAAAAAAAAATAAATTATATATCCTCAATTATGTGTGGCCACACATGTGCAGGTCATAAATACCAGGTTCTCTAGCCGAGTGCCATCCATGCGGTATAACCGAGCTCAGATTGGTCCACCTTGACTGATCAAATAGGGCACCACTGTAGGTTAAATGAGGCGTACAACTCCTGCGGGACCCGCCGTGGTTGCTCAGTGGTCATGGTGTTAGACTGCTGAGCACGAGGTCGCGGGATCGGACCCCGGCCACGGCGGCCGCATTTCGATGGGGGCGAAATGCGAAAACACCCGTGTACTTAGAATTAGGTGCACGTTAAAGAACCCCAGGTGGTCGAAATTTTCGGAGTCCTCCACTACGGCGTGCATAATCAGAAAGTGGTTTTGTCACGCAAAACACCATAATTCAATTTTTAATTTAACTCCTGCGGGGACGGTAGAGTATCCGTCTCCAGTGCAAGAGGACCGTGATTCAAATCCCGGTGCCGCGCAATTCTCCACCGGGAAATACAGTAAAAAACCGTGTGTTGAGAAAATTGCACAAACAGGCCTGGAGTGCGGCCTGATCCCGGTGACCAGAACCGGTAATGCACTCTCTCACCAGAGCAGGATTGGCCACCCTGGTGCAGTACTTGGCCACAACCTCCTATATGAATACAACAATCAAACCCCGGCCCTCAGTCCCCAGCAGCCGCGAAGCAACTGACCACGGCGGCGGTCAGATCTGTAACGCTGCAGAGGGTGCTAAGAATACCTGGCTCCGGACAGGCCGCCATTGGAATCTGAACCTGGCAACGTTTAACGTTAGAACGCTATCTAGTGAGGCGAGTCTAGCAGTGTTATTGGAGGAATTAGAGGGTAGTAAATGGGATATAATAGGGCTCAGTGAGGTTAGGAGGACAAAAGAAGCATATACAGTGCTAAAAAGCGGGCATGTACTGTGTTACAGGGGCTTAGCGGAGAGACGAGAACTAGGAGTCGGATTCCTGATTAATAAGGAAATTGCTGGTAACATACAGGAATTCTATAGCATTAACGAGAGGGTGGCAGGTCTTGTTGTGAAACTTAATAAGAGGTACAAATTGAAGGTGGTACAAGTCTATGCCCCTACATGCAGTCATGATGACCAGGAAGTCGAAAGCTTTTATGAAGACGTGGAATCGGCGATGGGTAAAGTCAAAACAAAATACACTATACTGATGGGCGACTTCAATGCCAGGGTAGGCAAGAAGCAGGCTGGAGACAAGTCAGTGGGGGAATATGGCATAGGCTCTAGGAATAGCAGAGGAGAATTATTAGTAGAGTTTGCAGAACAGAATAATATGCAGATAATGAACACCTTTTTCCGCAAGCGGGTTAGTCGAAAGTGGACGTGGAGGAGCCCGAATGGTGAGACTAGAAATGAAATCGACTTCATACTCTGCGCGAACCCTGGCATCATACAAGATGTAGACGTACTCGGCAAGGTACGCTGCAGTGACCATAGGATGGTAAGAACTCGAATTAGCCTAGACTTGAGGAGGGAACGGAAGAAACTGGTACACAAGAAGCCAATCAATGAGTTAGCGGTAAGAGGGAAACTAGAGGAATTCCGGATCAAGCTACAGAACAGGTATTCGGCTTTAACTCAGGAAGAGGACCTTAGTGTTGAAGCAATGAACGACTATCTCATGGGAACCATTAAGGAGTGCGCAATAGAAGTCGGTGGTAACTCCGTTAGACAGGAAACCAGTAAGCTATTGCAGGAGACGAAAGATCTGATCAAGAAACGCCAATGTATGAAAGCCTCTAACCCTACAGCTAGAATAGAACTGGCAGAACTTTCGAAGTTAATCAACAAGCGTAAGACAGCGGACATCAGGAACTATAATATGGATAGAATTGAACAGGCTCTCAGGAACGGAGGAAGCCTAAAAACAGTGAAGAAGAAACTAGGAATAGGCAAGAATCAGATGTGTGCGTTAAGAGACAAAGCCGGCAATATCGTTACTAATATGGATGAGATAGTTCAAGTGGCTGAGGAGTTCTATAGAGATTTATATAGTACCAGTGGCACCCACGACGATAGTGGAAGAGAGAATAGCCTAGAGGAATTCGAAATCCCACAGGTAACGCCAGAAGAAGTAAAGAAAGCCTTAGGAGCTATGCAAAGGGGGAAGGCAGCTGGGGAGGATCAGGTAACAGCAGATTTGTTGAAGGATAGTGGTCAGATTGTTCTAGAGAAACTGGCCACCCTGTATACGCAATGCCTCATAACCTCGAGCGTACCGGAATCTTGGAAGAACGCTAACATAATCCTAATCCATAAGAAAGGCGACGCCAAAGACTTGAAAAATTATAGACCGATCAGCTTACTGTCCGTTGCCTACAAAGTATTTACTAAGGTAATCGCAAATAGAATCAGGAACACCTTAGACTTCTGTCAACCAAAGGACCAGGCAGGATTCCGTAAAGGCTACTCAACAATAGACCATATTCACACTATCAATCAAGTGATAGAGAAATGTGCAGAATATAACCAACCGTTATATATAGCTTTCATTGATTACGAGAAAGCGTTTGATTCAGTCGAAACCTCAGCAGTCATGGAGGCATTACGGAATCAGGGTGTAGATGAGCCATATGTAAAGATACTGGAAGATATCTATAGCGGCTCCACAGCCACCGTAGTCCTCCACAAAGAAAGCAACAAAATCCCTATAAAGAAAGGCGTCAGACAGGGAGATACGATATCTCCAATGCTATTCACAGCATGTTTACAGGAGGTATTCAGAGGCCTGGAGTGGGAAGAATTGGGGATAAAAGTTGATGGAGAATACCTTAGCAACTTGCGATTCGCTGATGATATTGCCTTGCTTAGTAACTCAGGAGACCAATTGCAATGCATGCTCACTGACTTGGAGAGGCAAAGCAGAAGGGTGGGTCTGAAAATTAATCTGCAGAAAACTAAAGTAATGTTTAACAGGCTCGGAAGAGAACAGCAGTTTACGATAGGTAGCGAAGCACTGGAAGGGGTAAGGGACTACATCTACTTAGGGCAGGTAGTGACCACGGATCCGGATAATGAGACTGAAATAACCAGAAGAATAAGAATGGGCTGGGGTGCGTTTGGCAGGCATTCTCAAATCATGAACAGCAGGATGCCACTATCCCTCAAAAGGAAAGTGTATAACAGCTGTGTGTTACCAGTACTCACATATGGGGCAGAAACCTGGAGACTTACGAAAAGGGTTCTGCTGAAATTGAGGACGACGCAACGAGCTATGGAAAGAAGAATGATGGGTGTGACATTAAGGGATAAGAAAAGAGCAGATTGGGTGAGGCAACAAACGCGGGTAAACGACATCTTAGTTGAAATCAAGAAAAAGAAATGGGCATGGGCCGGACATGTAATGAGGAGGGAAGATAACCGATGGTCACTAAGGGTTACGGACTGGATTCCAAGGGAAGGGATGCGTAGCAGGGGGCGGCAGAAAGTTAGGTGGGCGGATGACATTAAGGCGTTTGCAGGGACAACATGGCCACAATTAGTACATGACCGGGGTAGTTGGAGAAGTATGGGAGAGGCCTTTGCCCTGCAGTGGGCGTAACTAGGCTGATGATGATGATGATGATGAGTTTTTTACACTTCCATTGTTACTTCTGTTACACCACATGGCATTAGAGCATTGTTTGTTGGGGTTTCCATGTTTATTAACATTTGACTTTTTTTTTGTAGCTAATATACTATTACGTTATCCACTGTTATGCTGCCAACAAGTGTACAATTCTGTTGCAGTTTCTAACCGAGGGTGCCATTTTCAGTATTAATACTTTGGGACCCTCGTCCGCATACTAGATTTGTATATTTGTTTTGTGTATGAATAAACTCGAACTTCAAATTTCAAAGCCTTATTACACTTAGAACTGAGGTTGAACAGCGCAAATAAAACAAGGACACGAGAAAACAAATACCACAGAGAAGCGCTGACTATACTAACTGAAAGTTTATTTAAAGTTCTCCAGATATTCTATACCTTTTCCAGCATAGGCGTGCGTACAGCAGTCGCATATACACCTGCAAAATGAGCAATGCCTGTAACGCGAGTGTTCAGGTACATTGACGGCCAGTTAATCGTTATGAAGAAAGATATGAGTACGCATTTTCATGACCCGGTCGAAGAAATTTTGGACATATTCATCAACACACCGGGAGGACTGAAGTTCACATATGGATTACCAATTAACAACTGCATTCTGTTGCTCGATATGAATCTGTTTTTCTTTGGATGAGCATGTATGCTGGGCATATCATCCCAGATATAAGAAAACCTTGTTGCGCTACAACAGTGCACACTCAAAATTGGTTAACAATGGCATAGCAACCACATGCATTAATGCAGCACTAAGTGTCATGTGAGCATTAGTGTGAGCGCAGTTTTTTAAAAATCAGATAGCACAATTACAGAATGCCGGTTTTCACCGTTCTGTCCTCACTTCAGTATGTGAAGCAATCTCGCAGAAAGAAAAACAAATAAGTTTGGAACCAACACACAAAGAGAAGAACAAAGAGAAGAGACCAGTACACATGGCGCCATACTTGCGCAAGTTGTCACACAATCTAAAGAAAGTTTACAATAGACAAAATGTTAATTTACTTTTCAGTGCCCCTTGCAAGCTTTCCTCGATATGCAATCGTATGAGAACACTCGAAAGGCCCCTGTGCACCACCAATCATAAATCTCAATTCACTGACTGCAGGCGCAACAGTATCTATCAGATACCGCTGAGCTGTGAGAAAGCTTATATAGTACAACCGGGACAGTGTTTCACTGACAAAGCTCGTCAGCACAGCAGTAACGTAAATAATGGCTATGGGAGTCTTTTAGCACGAAATTGTAACAAGTGTGTCCGCACTCCCATATTTGGAAAAACAAAATTCATAGGGAAAGTAAAAGATAACAGAGAAAAAGGGAAATAACAGAGGCACATCACATTAGACAGGAAGGAGATAAACGTGTAAGCGCTTCCTCTCCTGCTTTGTAAAAAAAAGAAGAAGAAATAGCTTTCTTGCTTGAAAGATTATGATGTTGCTGATTTTGCAGATGTATATGCAACTGGTGTACGCATGCTTATGCTGGAAACAGTATATAATGGCTGGAGAATTCCAAATAAACTTCCAGTTGGCAGCCAGTGCTTGTCTGGTATTTTTTTCTTTGTACTCTTGTTTTATTTGAGCTGTTTAACCTCAGTTCTAAATATGAACCAACTAGCCCTCACCAAGATCTCATAAAACGATGCAATGCAGACGAATTGTGTGTGCAGCCAAAAATGTGTGGAAAGAGAACAAGCCCAAATAGAAAAACTTCCAAAGAGAACACATCCAACACGTAGTCATGCACTGTCAAATGAGAACAGCACTGCCTGAATGCACAAAGGGGCACTGGTCGAGGCAATGTGGCAACATCGTAGTTCTCTGAAAACATCCACAGGACAGGGAACTATGGGAAACAGCAACATAACTCATACCTTTTCAAACCACCATTGAGCAGTTGAACAGATACTGTGATGCAGATTTCAGAAATATTTTTGCTTGAATCAATTTGTTTTAAGCTGAAAGCATATTTAGCGCCAGCAAACAAGGATGGAAGGGAGACGACACCACAATGCGCTATGTCTCCCTGTCGTCTCCCTTCCGTCCTTGTTTGCTGGCGCTAAATATGCTTTCAGTTTACCAACACGCCCAACAAATGGCAATGCTCAATTTGTTTTATTTCTTTTCCCTAAAGGAGTGACATTATCTGAAAAAAAGCATGCCAAGTCCTTATTTGAAAAGTGTTGCTGCTCACACCACAGCACAGCAAGAAACATTCATTAGTGGCACTGATGCAATGGAATATGTGCAAGAACACACTAATAGCACCTGTCTTAGAACAACGCTTCTGCATAGTATCCTGTGCACTCACAAATGACGACAGTGTTTTGTTCGCAATGCCTGCCAATCGTACAAATTAATGTATCTAACATTAATAAATTCTTCGTTGCCACTTTCCTCAATGAAAGCTAAACAAAGCAAAGCCATCTGCATTTTCATGCACAGAAGCAGAGACTGAATTAGGTAGTTACCTACTGCGCTGCATTTGATGAATAGGCTTCCCGTGGCGCAGTGCAACAATTGCAAATGCCAGCACAGGCTCCAGATCATCCCTCACACATGCCAAAAGCTTCATTTCTGCTTTGGAGAACTTCGAAGAGCCAATGAATACAGATTCAATTTATTGCCGACAGCCTAAACTATTCATTTTCAAACGAAAAATGCATCTTGTTTGAGTTCATTGTTTGAACACCTCAAAGACCTCCTGGAGTTATCTAAGACAGCCAGGACTTCGTGATGTGATGTATGTGCAAAGGAGTGCACAAGCACTGCTAAGTACCGTTTCATCTCGTAGATTGTTGCATTGATAAGCTGAAAACAAAGCAATGTCAGAAAAAAAAAAAGAAAAAGAATGTGGTGCTGCCCAGCTTGCAAAATAACAGAGCTCCAAATTGTAAAAGAAGAAAGAAAACAAAGCGCACAGTACAGAGTAAAAGGATGTGGTGGATGGGAGTGCCCAAGTTTCATTTTTACAATCAGGAAAATGATTAATAAAGTTAGCAATAAAAATAAAACCAACATTGCCTGCAATGTACGACAATGGTATAAAGAAAGAGCTAGATGGATTGGATTCCTATGGAAGAGAGCTTTGGAGCAGAAAACAAATGTACTGGTCCAGAGACTAAGCTGTACTACATTTGGCTAAGCAAAAAAATTGTGCTAGCTGTACAATGACTGTTAAGGCCCTGCTCGCATTAAATATGAACTTTTCTCAACAAAAACGTGCAGTATTTTCAAGATTTGTCTTCAGCACGAGCAGCAGCATAAAAATGTCAGCTAAGTCATTCTCCACTTATGGAGCAGTCACTGATTGTCATCCATGTTCGCAGAACCTTACCAACTGTCCCACGTGATTGCCTTTTTGATCGGAAAGGCTGACCATTCATGGAGACCGTGTTAAGTGTAAAAGTGGAAAAATGTGTATGTGTGTGAAGTGTGCGAATGCAGTCACGTGCTAGAGGTAGAGAGGAGATAGGAAAGTTTAGAAGAGCTAGTATGTATGTAGGTATATATATGTACATATATATATATGTAGATACAGGGTGATCAATCTTAAAATGATCACCCTGTACCATGAACCATGAACGATGCCCGCTATACTTTACAAGCCGGAACAAGGTGCTGTTTTGCTTTGACTAGTGTTCTAGATATGGCGGGAGGGGGTGGAGAGTACATGTCTAGCGCGGGTTTCCCCCTGAGGCTTTTTTATTGAGAAGTTGGTGATGCCACTATCGCCTTCACCTGAACGAGCAGCCCTGTGGGCCGGCCGGATACTTGTCGCATCATAGACACTACCGCAGCTGCATGCAACTTTGACGGAGTTTCAGTCTGCTGGATATAGTTTTAATATCCGGTGGTGGAAACAGTAATTTTATTGCCCACCCACCTGTAGTCAAAATGGAGAAAAAGCAACAAAAACGATGCAAATGACAAAAATGACGGTGGATCGAGCTGGCAGCTACTCAGCACATGAGCTCATCTCAGCCAATGGGCTCGGTCGAAACTGCTGGAGCTTCAGAATAAGGCGACAGCAGTGCCGCTGCAATTTCAGCACTTTTTGCATCACCCTCGGCGCTTGCCAAGGCGTCTACTGCATCCACTTCCCTACGTACATTCCACTTGGACACAGAACGGTGTCAATAGAAATTCGTTGGGTGGAAGCAGTGAGCAAATGTCATATAAAACTCGTGAAAAGGTGACTGAAGAGCAATGCAAAATCAATGTTGACTGGTTTAGAACTATTTGAAGACCATATATGTATGTGGTAAAAAAGTTACAAGTGATAAGTGAATACAAGTGAAAACTGCCAGATGCAGAGCACTTTTCCAAAGCCCAGCTATCAGCTGGAGAAGAAATGATGAGATGCACTCATTTTTGCAGAAAACTCAACATCGTGCTCACGAGTTGCTCCAAAAAATTCAGTCTGCATTGAGCGAGCACATCAGCTGAAATACCTTGTGTCAATGGTAAAACTTGGACTGTAAGGGCAGAACGATGGATTGCTACAGACTCCGCTTTTGACCACCTGGGTTGCAACAAGCCTCTAGACCTCAGTATGATGGCAATTTTCTTTTTCAAGCCTGATTAGAACATTCGGAAAATTAAACTGGCAATGTTGTGCTTCGTGCAAAACACCAAAGCTACTATACCATGGCCAGCTGGTTGCAACTAACTGCCAAATACTTATTTCGCATGCAATACCTAGCGCACTAACTAGCAGCGCACTAGCAGTAGCACTAGCAGCGCACTAACTAACTGTGCATTGCAAGTGACACATGGACACTAAGGTTTCTTGCTGCACACTCATGAACAGTTCTTGCAGCAAAGGCACATTGGTGAAGTTCTGGATGCCTGTTGGCCACGTGAAGAAATCAGATAGAAAACTAAAACTGCCATTCATTCACATGTTGGGAAATTATCTACGCGTGGTTGCGTTTTGCAATGCCATTGCATCATGCAGTTACCAATATCGAAGGGCATGTGGCGTCTGCCCGCTATCAAGTAGCACCGCGGGTCAGCAGTGAAAAGGCAAGCACAGCAGCGTAGCTGACGGTAACGTCACGAATGGTAAGAGCAAGTGTACTGCGCTTAGTCGTATCTCAGGATCATCTCCTTTCCCTCCTCGACTCTCTCACGAGAAGTCAAAAAAGCGCTGCGGGTCAGCAGCCCGCCGCAAGACAAGAAAGAGAAGCAGGAAGGATGCGACACTTCGCGTCGGCTAGGCACGCGAGGCGCGCCAACGAGCCTCAATTAAACGGGCTGATAGGGGTAGAAAAGAAAAAAAGAAAAGAAAGGGGGGAAGAAAACGCAGCGAGGCGATAGCGAAACTTTACGCGGTTCCGAAAGCGGCTGCAGTTCGTCGACGCACCAGTATCAGGTTTCGGCGGCAGATAGCGCGGGTCGTGCTTAGTCCTGCCTTTTTATCCTTCCATCCGTGGCGAAGCCACCCAAATGAGGCACGGATTCGCGACAAAGGAAAAGAGGGCGACTCGAGCACGCGCGTCGAGGAAAAGGCGCACCGCCTGCACTGCTGCGGGACCGCGCGGCTTCAGCGACAACACGAGGGGCGGCGCAACCGTGAAAAAAAAAAGAAAAAGAAAACGACTACGCCAAGGCGCTCGCACAGGTAGCTACTGCGCTGCCAAAGACGGCAGCCGCTACGCCCTGACGGCAACGTCTTTCGTGAACGGACAGCAAGGCCACTCATGCCAAAACGCCTCATCGGCGCAGAAGGGTCGCCGAAATCGACAGCAAGTGCGCGCCTTCCGTTTCATTTCGCCAGAGCACGCTTTGCGCGCCCCACGCCGCACAACACGGGCGGCTGGGCGACGCACGCCGCTTTGTGTAGACAAACAGCTGTTGACAAAAAGGAAGCACGGCGCAGTCGTTCACCGCGTCACTGAAGGCCGAATCGCGACTTAGCTGCGCCGCCAGCGCCGATTTCGAGGTCGAAAACGCGAGCGGGCGACGGTAAATTAGCGTCCGCGCTGACGCGGAGCTTCGGCGAAACGCGAAGTGGCTGCGGGAAGATCGCACTCGACAAAATCGCGGTCGCCGGATCAATCCGCGAGCAGCGTCCTTGCCGCAGACGCATGGGGCTGTGCGCAAAGAGGAAGACAGTAAAATAAAAGGAAGAAAAAGAGCACGAACACGATACTCGGGCGCGTTTCATCCGAATCTTGTGACACCAATACGGAAATGACACTGCTACAGGAAACGGCCTTTCCGGTCTCGATCTGGTTAGTGCGACAACCGTATCACGTATACTCAAGCAACAGCAGCGTGCATATCTTGGGACAGTGCAATTTGTGGAGGTTACTGCTGCAATAAACACTGAAGCGTCTGACAGATGCGTTGCGTGCACGGAAATCGAATCGGCTGTTTGAAAGAAAGCTCGACTGTACACACGACGACTTTTCCTTGGACCAGAAAAGTTGCTCGACTAATGCTTGCATCGTGAAAGCTCGTGACTGGTCACCCGTTGTATTTACAAATTCTCTTACCTGAAGTTTCCACGATGAGGAGCACGCAAAGGCTTGAAATTGTAATGATACCCATTGACGAGAATAATACAGCACACACTCGCGACGCCATCTTCAAAAGTTCACTCGTGCGCTGCCTCACTGTAGCGCAGAGTAGCGTCAAGTGCGACGACCAAGTGCAAGAGCGAGCTTCGGCTGTCATCCGTGAGATGGCTGCTGTGTGCCAACTTCGTGTTGATGGCAATGAAATTACGCTTTACGAGCAACTTCTAGCTTTGGCCTCCTCGGTCCTCAGTATGGCTGGCTTAGTAGCTCCAGTGAGGCTCTGCACATTGTAGGACTAGTGCAGCTAGGCCATGAAGCATAGCCTTCAAGACTGGCAAACACCTGGCGGATGTTAATCTCGAAGGCGATGTAAAGCGCTGAGTGTCATCACTTACGGCGTTAGTGTGTACTAGAAAGAGAAAGCCTTGGGTAGCCTTGGCAAGCGTCTAGGGTGATGCAAAAAACCACAAGAAACGCTGAAATTGTGGTAGCGCGGCCGTCGCCTTATCTAGTATGGGTTCATACAATTACTAACCCCCCCCCCTTTCCCCCAAAGAAGAAGAAACAGCAGTTGGCAACCAAGGTACATGGACCGCGCGGCCGCGCGGGGATGCTCCGCTAGCCAATCACAGAAGCAAACAAAATCGTCGTCATGCATTTCGTGATGCAACCTTTTCAAACTGGTATCACCAGGTTCGTATTTGATACCAACGTACATAGCTCCCTATGCGAGCCCGCTGGCCGGCGTGGCCGCAGCGGCCGTCATAGGAAATAACGGCGCTGCAGTCGCGTCTTTCGCCACGCGCCGCGCGTCGTCTGCTCCTGCTGCAATGCGTCGTTTGCACAAACTGGCCTGTAGCGCTTATCCGTCATCAAATGCAGCTTAGGGACGCACACTGAATTTTGTGACAAACCTGCCGCGCTTAAGTAACAGCGACTTTACTGTGTCGATGTATCTGTGTCAATTTGTTTGCCCCCACCTAATTAATCTGTCAACCTAATTTGTCCACCCAATCTGTCCACCTAATTAATCTGTCGTGGTTCAAATCCCGGGGCCGCGCAACTCTCCACAGGAAAATACAAAAAGAAACCGTGTGTTGAGAAAATTGCACAAACAGGCCTGGAGTGCGGCCTAATCCCGGTGACCAGAACCGGTAACGCACTCTCTTACCAGAGCAGGATTGGCCATCCTGGTGCAGTACTTGGCCACAACCTCCTATATGAATACAACAATCAAACCCCGGCCCTCAGTCCCCAGCAGCCGCGAAGCAACTGACCACGGCGGCGGTCAGATCTGTGACGCTGCAGAGGGTGCTAAGAATACCTGGCTCCGGACAGGCCGCCATTGTAATCTGAACCTGGCAACGTTTAACGTTAGAACATTATCTAGTGAGGCGAGTCTAGCAGTGTTATTGGAGGAATTAGAGGGTAGTAAATGGGATATAATAGGGCTCAGTGAGGTTAGGAGGACAAAAGAAGCATATACAGTGCTAAAAAGCGGGCACGTACTGTGCTACCGGGGCTTAGCGGAGAGACGAGAACTAGGAGTCGGATTCCTGATTAATAAGGAAATAGCTGGTAACATACAGGAATTCTATAGCATTAACGAGAGGGTGGCAGGTCTTGTTGTGAAACTTAATAAGAGGTACAAATTGAAGGTGGTACAAGTCCATGCCCCTACATGCAGTGATGATGACCAGGAAGTCGAAAGCTTTTATGAAGACGTGGAATCGGCGATGGGTAAAGTCAAAACAAAATACACTATACTGATGGGCGACTTCAATGCCAGGGTAGGCAAGAAGCAGGCTGGAGACAAGTCAGTGGGGGAATATGGCATAGGCTCTAGGAATAGCAGAGGAGAGTTATTAGCAGAGTTTGCAGAACAGAATAATATGCGGATAATGAATACCTTTTTCCGCAAGCGGGTTAGCCGAAAGTGGACGTGGAGGAGCCCGAATGGTGAGACTAGAAATGAAATCGACTTCATACTCTGCGCGAACCCTGGCATCATACAAGATGTAGACGTGCTCTGCAAAGTACGCTGCAGTGACCATAGGATGGTAAGAACTCGAATTAGCCTAGACTTGAGGAGGGAACGGAAGAAACTGGTACACAAGAAGCCAATCAATGAGTTAGCGGTAAGAGCGAAACTAGAGGAATTCCGGATCAAGCTACAGAACAGGTACTCGTCTTTAACTCAGGAAGAGGACCTTAGTGTTGCAGCAATGAACGACAATCTCATGGGTATCATTAAGGAGTGCGCAATAGAAGTCGGTGGTAACGCCGTTAGACAGGAAACCAGTAAGCTATCGCAGGAGACGAAAGATCTGATCAAGAAACGCCAATGTATGGAAGCCTCTAGCCCTACAGCTAGAATAGAACTGGCAGAACTTTCGAAGTTAATCAACAAGCGTAAGACAGCTGACGTAAGGAAGTAATATGGATAGACTTGAACATGCTCTCAGGAACGGAGGAAGCCTAAAAGCAGTGAAGAAGAAACTAGGAATTGGCAAGAATCAGATGTATGCGTTAAGAGAGAAAGCCGGCAATATCATTAATAATATGGATGAGATAGTTCAAGTGGCTGAGGAGTTCTATAGAGATTTATACAGTACCAGTGGCACCCACGATGATAATGGAAGAGAGAGTAGTCTAGAGGAATTCGAAATCCCACAGGTAACGCCGGAAGAAGTAAAGAAAGCCTTGGGAGCTATGCAAAGGGGGAAGGCAGCTAGGGAGGATTAGGTAACAGCAGATTTGTTGAAGAATGGTGGGCAGATAGTTCTAGAGAAACTGGCCACCCTGTATACGCAATGCCTCATAACCTCGAGCGTACCGGAATCTTGGAAGAACGCTAACATAATCCTAATCCTTAAGAAAGGGGGCGCCAAAGACTTGAAAAATTATAGACCGATCAGCTTACTGTCTGTTGCCTACAAAGTATTTACTAAGGTAATCGCAAATAGAATTAGGAACACCTTAGACTTCTGTCAACCGAAGGACCAGGCAGGATTCCGTAAAGGCTACTCAACAATAGACCATATTCACACTATCAATCAAGTGATAGAGAAATGTGCAGAATATAACCAACCCTTATATATAGCTTTCATTGATTACGAGAAAGCGTTTGATTCAGTCGAAACCTCAGCAGTCATGAAGGCATTACGGAATCAGGGTGTAGATGAGCCATATGTAAAAATACTGGAAGATATCTATAGCGGCTCCACAGCCACCGTAGTCCTCCACAAAGAAAGCAACAAAATCCCAATAAAGAAAGGCGTCAGACAGGGAGATACGATCTCTCCAATGCTATTCACAGCATGTTTACAGGAGGTATTCAGAGACCTGGAGTGGGAAGAATTGGGGATAAAAGTTGATGGAGAATACCTTAGCAACTTGCGATTCGCTGATGATATTGCCTTGCTTAGTAACTCAGGAGACCAATTGCAATGCATGCTCACTGACCTGGAGAGGCAAAGCAGAAGGGTGGGTCCGAAAATTAATCTGCAGAAAACTAAAGTAACGTTTAACAGTCTCGGAAGAGAACAGCAGTTTACGATAGGTAGCGAGGCACTGGAAGTGGTAAGGGAATACATCTACTTAGGGCAGGTAGTGACCACGGATCCGGATCATGAGACTGAAATAACCAGAAGAATAAGAATGGGCTGGGGTGCGTTTGGCAGGCATTCTCAAATCATGAACAGCAGGTTGCCACTATCCCTCAAAAGGAAAGTGTATAACAGCTGTGTGTTACCAGTACTCACATATGGGGCAGAAACCTGGAGGCTTACGAAAAGGGTTCTGCTGAAATTGAGGACGACGCAACGAGCTATGGAAAGAAGAATGATGGGTGTAACGTTAAGGGATAAGAAAAGAGCAGATTGGGTGAGACAACAAACGCGGGTAAATGACATCTTAGTTGAAATCAAGAAAAAGAAATGGGCATGGGCCGGACATGTAATGAGGAGGGAAGATAACAGATGGTCATTAAGGGTTACGGACTGGATTCCAAGGGAAGGGAAGCGTAGCAGGGGGCGGCAGAAAGTTAGGTGGGCGGATGACATTAAGACGTTTGCAGGGACAACATGGCCACAATTAGTACATGACCGAGGTAGTTGGAGAAGTATGGGAGAGGCCTTTGCCCTGCAGTGGGCGTAACTAGGCTGATGATGATGATGTTGAATTAATCTGTACCGCTTGCTCGTTAGTGAACGCGGTTTAGCTGCCCGCTCAAATTCTTATGCCAAGGTTAAGGCAAAAAACGAAATTTCCCTGTGCCGACCTCGAAATGCACGTGTGGTTGGCACATCGAGGCTGTAGCTGTACCGGGCAAATGAGCAGCCGGGCGCGACGATTCGGTTTTCTAACCAACTTTTCCTAGACAGAAGCACCACACTGGTCTGCTGAGTGCTTTTTTTTCTAGCAGCGTATTCATACCATGTGTAATAAAGACGAGCGCCTGTATATAATCTGCAACGGTGTTAAGAACGTATCGCGCACAGCCCGAGATTGTAAAGTGCACCAAATGCTACTCCTCTGCTGGTAAACTAACCGCCTCTCATTAATTTAATGCATAACCATTCTTTGGCGATTACTCTTTGCAAAATCTGTCTGTCACGCGAAAAGTGTGATGCTTTGTATCGACCCAAAAATGCGTCATTTCCGAAGTTAATACGTACAATAATTCGTTAATTTAGTGTAAATGTAGATGAGTGGCATCTGAAAAAGCTATAAACAATAAACAAACAATACTCCTATCTGGAAACTAAATGTGCTCGGTGAGCTCCGCCCGCCATCTGTTCCTTGTCTAATAAACCTAATTTGTGCATGCCTTTTTACGTGTCCCTCACGCATCTATAAATATGTACCTTCAATGGTATCGGCCGCAAAGTGGCAAGAACTGATTGGACAGCAGAACATTCATCTGTCTAACGATTATTTTGTTTCCCACAAACAAAATTGGCGGCCGTTTTATATCCTTTTTTTTTTTCCTTGCGCCAATAAAAACCACACATTCATTCATATATCCTTTTTTTTTCTTTTCTTTTTTGTAAAGTGAATGCGCATGATCACATAAAACTTGTTTAGCCATGCCAACGATTACGAATCTTCCGATTCAAATATAAGCACTCGCGGATGGTTTCTCCAGTCTAACTGGGATGTTCCAGAATAAATCGCCGGAAGCAGGATTCACGAAAGTGTGATAAATTAATATTTAATTCTGTACGCGTTCAATAACGGTGAATATGCCAGGATTGTTTTCAATGACCTCATGTGTCTGCGAATAAAGAAGCTTGTGGGGTGTACAGACTCACGCACATTTAAAGCTACAGACATTTTTCTTCGTCGTATTGCACATACTTATGTTTCAGTAGTCGCTTGAAGGTTGTGTTCGGAGGCTTGCTCGAACAAAGTTGCCTCTACAGCAAGACATAACGTTCACAAGCTTTTGCAAGTACTGCACTACGCTGTCTGTGGCACACATGTGATCTTCTATATGTCGCTGTTTTACTTTGGCTTGATGTGATGCACACTTGACCGTCCTTAATTGTCAAGCCGTCTAGCTGCTTCTTTGAGGATGATTTCAATTATGCTTTTGAACATACTATAGCCACTCGAAATATAATTTTGTGGATTTTGGTGTAGCTTTTCATGCAGCAAATTAAGTGTGATACTCTTCCCGGACAATATTTTCCATAACTCAAAAGATTCCACCTACGAGTAGCTTCATGTAAAACGATTCCCATATGGCTGCTGCATGGCGTCATCTTCAATAAATTAAAGCTTTCAGAGTACAGAAGCCAAAATAACGGTCGGGAGTTTGTTGATCACAGTCAGTAGCGCATATTTCGAAGGCAAGCACAACAACATTCCAAGCACAATTGGTTTGCCACCTGCACGAAGTGCATCCCTGCAAGCTTCCGCCGAAGTACCTGCCAACACTCGAGCTGCTACTGTTGGTGAACTTCGCTTTTGCATCACATTTATTGGCTTCGAGATACATTCGCGAAGACCGTGAATAACTAAGTCGTGGAATCGCGCCGTGAACAAGCATCCATGTTTCCAGCGGTGTAATCATTATATATTTGTTCTCAAGAATTAAAATATCGATCGTCATCTTCAACATGACGTTCACACATGTCGGACATATCTGTGGGACATTATTTCCTTCGGCGCAGCATAAACTCTCTGCCGTCGACGCGGTGCAAAAGAAGAAAAATGGTGACTACCAGCATCACGTTTCATCTGGCCGCGGGAGCAGCCGTGGGCAAAGCAGAACTGCGTAGGAAACTTCTTCCTATTATGAGACGCCGAAACACTTCTGCTCAAAACTTTTCACTGGAATAAACCGCCGCACATTACACGACGCCAACAACATGACCAGCGACAGACGAAGCAGCACTACCGAAATCAAAACAGAAATGAAGCAGAAGCGAAACCAGAAGTGGTAGAAGCGACGAAAGATGCTATCGCAGCGGCACTAGTTCGCGTGACCACCACTTTCGCCACCTCACGAGTGGAGCTATGCAACTGAAGTATGTCGAACAATATACCTCCGGAGTAGAGTATAGTAGAGTGTACTATACATGATACTAGACAATGGTTACGCACGGTTAAATGACATGACAGTGACAAGAACTTCACTGGAGTGTCCTGAGGAACTTGATTACTACACATTACTATAACTATAAATAGTTATAGTAATATGAAACTCTATGGTTGAATGCACGGTCGAATGGGACGAACGGCGCTCTCCTGTTGAGGCGCCGCATGTGGAAAAATTTTACGAGGGCGCTTCGAGCGAACTGGATTGGGGTGGAGACGTGCTTGGCGGCATATTCAACGTAATGTCGTTGCGGGCGCTGAGACCGATTGCACGCGTACGCTCTTATAACGGTGCTTTATTTCAACAGCAACTTTATACTGATATCTTTTTGCTACGTATGCACATTTTACACATGGGTTATACAACATGATGTCTTCAATTTTGCTGTCGTTGTCAAGTGCGTCGTCCGCTAGCGAGCGCGCGTTCGTTGCGCGGACACTGGCGGACATCCTGTTTTTATCGCAGAACTTCTGTGCAGTAAATTTTTTCATGGTTTTACTTGCTCTGGTGCGCCCGCGACTCTTGTCGGCTCGTACCAACTGTAGCTTTAGCCAGGCGAACTGCTATTTTTAACACACTTTTCTAAAACTTACACGTAATTTTTGCTATAGAAGCCGCCTGTCTGCAACATGAAGCTGCGAAAGAGAATTTTATTATCGCGTTATTTTACGCCCCTTCTTGTTGGTGGAATATCGATCGGAAACAATGATCGAAGAAAACAGCATTATAGCGAAATAAACCAGGTATAGTTACACTATAAAACCAGGTTTATTGACTGCGTGGCGCAAAGAGAGGCAGATGACTATTGCGCTTCTAGGTATATCGAAGGGCGGGCGCGCACACACACACACGCACACGCACACACACACACACACACACACACACACATATAGTCATATCATGAGAAGCCAATAAACACTGACACCAAGGACAACATAGGGGAAATTACTTGTGCTTAATAAATGAAGTAATGAAACGATAAATTAATGGAAATTAAAGTGGATGAAAAAACTTGCCGCAGGTGGGAACCGAACCCACAACCTTCGCATGTTGTCCTTGGTGTTAGTGTTTGTTGGCTTCTCATGATACGACCTGGAAAAATCGGGCCCTTAACCCCCTTTCTTCTCTTTATATATATATATATATATATATATATATATATATATTGTCGCGGTTCAACGCGGACAAAAGACAGGGAGACATTCAAGAACAACAGGACAACCTGTTCAAAAACAAACGGAACCGAGACATGTCTTCTTCGTCCTCTCCCAATATCAGCCACCCACTAGACGGAGTCCGTTATTGCCCCCATCGTCGTTGTCTTCTAAGTAGAATATACGCGTCCTTTGTCCCTCCCTAAAAGAGCATCGCCCCGATGCTAAACCAGAAATGTCACTCGCGGAAGTAAGAGTCTCTCGCATAGTTATTCGCTCACATACGGCTTCATGCGGACAACGTGCACAAGTTCAGGACAATGCGTGCGGCGCCGCGTACAACTGGCACTATCGGGGACGACCTCGTACGTGACATCACTGAGAAAGCGGATACTTCGGACCATACTCGATATGGTCCGAAGTATCGTCTTAACAGCTTCTGGGAGAGGCCTCGTTTCCGTACAGGTGTCCAAACCCACACTCTGCCGCCGATGTCATAAACGACGATTCCACGGTTAAGATCATAGCGCCCTGCGTCATAGTCTTGCTGCTGGCAGATCCGCAAGCGTGCGAGCTGCCGAGCCTCTTCTGCGCGTTGCGTAAACACATCGGCGCCCGTATCAGTGTCGTCAAAGTCGTGTCGAAGCATTGCATCGAACATCGTTCGTACATCCCGTCCGTGGACAAGGGTGAACGGAGTCATGCGCGTTGTCTCTTGTTTCGCCGTGTTGTATGCAAAGGTGATATAAGGTAGGATGTCGTCCCAATTTTTCTGTTCAACATCCACGCAGTGTTAAGAACGGTCAGCTGCAGTGCAAGTTTGCCAGCCATTTACGCCAGCGGTGGCAACCTCATCTTGGAACGCCGCCGCCAACCTTTAGACATGGCGTGACTAAGTCGACTTTGTGTCGGGAACAATACGCACGTCCTCCACTCTCCGTCACTTCAGCTAGGATGCGTTTGACGAAGCAGGCTTTGTGCTGAAACCGCCACCGTTACGCTCTAGCCTCGTCGCCGTTGTGACGAAATGAGTTCGGCGGGCCAGCTATTGTTACCGAACTCCCCAACGCGGACCTGATCTGCTACAGGTGGGGGAGTTGCCGCGGGAACGTCGTCGTAGGCTCCTTCCCACGCGCCGACCAAGACGCAAGACAATGTGCTACTCGGGCGCGCTACCAGGGCCGGCTCTGAGTTCTACGAAGCCCCTCTGACGTCGGCTCCGGGCCATGCAACTGTGTGTGCGTAAGCCGTCCCGGGGAGAGGCGGCGTGTTTACAATGACTGGACGAACGTTTTCGTCCCCTTGGAATCAAGGGGGGACCAAGTGCTTAAAAGCAGCTATTGTCGGCTGCTAGAGTGTGCTCGTTGTCGTGCTCGAAATGTACCCGTGAGCGGTGTGCTACGTTGCTGTATGCTCGTCTTGGGTGCTTCATGTGGGAGTCACGCTAGAATGTGTAAATATATCTCATGTTCAACTTTAAATACTGTAAATAAATCCTGCTCGCCTAGTCCTGTCGCCCCAAGTTCCTCCGATCGTCCTACAAGCCCGACTCCAAATCTTACAAATGGTGGCAGCGGCGAGATCGTCTGGCAACTCCTACAACTGGTAACAGCGGTGGGATCGTCCGACGAATCCAACAGCACATGGAGAGCATGTCTTCAATTGTTTTGTTTAGGCGTTCTGTTAATCCATTGGTTTGTGGGTGGTAGGTGGTTGACTTCCGATGAGACGTTCCACTTAGCAGCAAGACGTGATCTAACAGTGCAGCCGTGAATGCGGTTCCTCGGTCTGTTATTATGATGGTTGGTGCGCCGTGTCGCAGCACAACATGGTCAATGAAAAAGAGCGCCACCTCGGCTGCTGTACTTCTCTGGATTGCCTTTGTTTCAGCGTAACGTGTGAGATAGTCGGTTTCGACGATAACAAAGCGATTCCCTGCAGTAGAAGTAGTAGGAAGTGGGCCCAATATATCCATTCCGATTTGGTCAAATGGTCTTCGAGGAACCTGGACGGATTTTAAGTGCACCAACTGCTTCGGCGCTCATGAGGCGACGGCTAAAGACTGTCCTAGGATGCAGAACGAGAGGCTTATCCTGAAGAAGATGGTAAAAGACAACTCAAGTCACCAAGAAGCGGCCGCGTCTATTCGTCGCCGCAAACCTCATTCCCGACACCGACGCCCAGAGTCACATGTCACTAGTCTGTCTCAGCCGCCGTCACAGCAACTCTCAACTCCGTTGCCTCAACGTATTGAGCCGCAGAATGATAAGACGCCGCCTGCTGCAGCGCCCCATATTACCTCGGTGGTTCAGAAAGATGCGGGTACACTAGCCACCTCCTCTGATGTGGAATGGCCTGCTCTGTCATCCAAAGTCGTCGAACCAAAGCGTCCATCATTCCGTGCCGGTCCAGCGGACAATAAGGACAAGCCGGAAGGCCAGCAGGTGAACGTTCTTCTGAAACAACTTTTACATTCCATGCGCACGCTGCTTTCAGGCCTCAATACGCCAACAGCAAGGGTTGTTGTTCAGTTTTTGGATGCAATTGAGCCGCTCTTGGCGGCACTGCAGTGATTCATTATGGTGCTACCACACAACCCCTCCTCTGTGTCGATGTGCATACGTCGCAGTGTAGTGATGCAGTGGAATGCCCGAGGCCTGCGTGGTCGCCTAAGTGACTTCCGACAGCGCGTCCAGAAATACCGCTTCCCCGTGATTGTTATATGTGAGCCCAACATGCCTTCTGCTTTCCGCCTTTCTGGATATGTATTGCTGTGGTCTCGAGAAGCTGGTGAAACCAGCAAGGTATTAGTGTGCATACGCCGAGATATTCCATACTACCGCCTTGTCCTCCAGCACCATAACACGAACCACTACATTTGCTTGACGTTAACGCTTAAATGGCGGGTCTTCTCGATACTCGGCGGCTATATTCCACCCAGGGATCAATTTGATTTCTCGTACCTGTCCTCAGCAATCCAGAGTTGCACAGCTCCCCATATTATTGTGGGCGACTTCAATGCTCATCACCCCCAATGGGGAAGTACAGTAATGAATAACCGAGGCAAAGCCTTGTCCGACTTTATGCACTCACAGGATTTCGTCAATATTAACGATGGCTCTCCTACGTTTCTGCGTGGCACGTCCTATAGTAGCTGCTTGGAACTGACGTTTGTTTCATCACGACTCCAGTTCTCTATTAGCTGGTTCAGTGATGTGGAAACACATGGCAGTGATCACATACCAACGTATATCTGCGTCAAGTGGTTCGCACCTACCACTTCGTCTCATGTGCGGTGAACTGACTGGCCCACTTTTAAGACATTCGTGGACAATTCCTGTGCGAATCTTGAGTCACCAACGCAAATAGAAGACTTGATCACGTCCGCCCTCGGTGAGGCCACGCGGGCCATATGTGCACCTTCACCGGGGTCTCCTATCGACGTGGAATTCGAGAGGTTGCGCGCAGTCCGACGGCGTGCTGAAAGGAAATATAGAAGGACGAAATCCACGTACGATCTCGCCCTTTGTCGCCGAGCTCAACGACAAATAAAGCGCCATCTCGAGAAATTAGGAAGGAAGCGCTGGAGAAAGTTCTGCTCATCACTGGATCCTCGCAAGCCGCTGTCACGTATTTGGCATGTAGTCAGGAGCCTACGTTTTCCCCCACAAGAAAGGTACCCTTTCAGTGCTCTGGCCCTTTACCAACGCCGCAATAATGTAGAGGTAGCGGACGACTTCTGCAAAATGATTGTGGGCACAACTCAACCAGCCTCAATCCAATTCGAAGTTTTTGCGCCACCTTCCTCAAGTGACCACTACGACTTGCTCTTTACGATGCCCGAATTAGAGGCTGCTCTTGCGTCGTGTCGGCATTCATCTGCTCCTGGCCCTGACGGGATCTCGTACTCGTCTCTGTCTCACCTTGGCAGGGCTGGTCGCACTGCACTGCTCAATTATTACAACGACACATGGGTCTCCGGTATTGTTCCGCAGCAGTGGAAGATCAGCCGCCTGGTTGCTCTCTTGAAGCCTGGAAAGACTCCTTATGAGCTTACCTCATACCGCCCAGTTGCATTAGCCAGCTGTGTTGGCAAAGTTATGGAACGAATGGTCCTGGCGAGGCTCGAATGGTTTCTGGAAAGAAATGATCTTTATCCGAACATGATGACCGGTTTTCGGCGGGGTCGTTCTTCAATTGACAGCGTCATTGACCTCGTTACTACAGCGGAACATGAAAAACGTCAACGCCGACTCGTCGCCGCTGTTTTCTTAGATATCAAAGGGGCCTACGACAACATCCTTCATGAAGCCATTCTCGATGCCCTAGATGACTTGGGTATTGGCGGCCGGCTCTACCTGTGGATTGTGAGCTACCTCAGCGGCCGTTTCGTTTATATGCCCACGCCTGACGGAGACACTAACCGTCATCAGGTATGCCGTGGAGTTCCTCAGGGAGGAGCTCTCAGCCCAACATTATTTAATGTGGCACTGATTGGCCTAGTGAGCGAGCTTCCACCTCACATCCACATCAGTGCATATGCAGATTACATCTGCATCTGGGCTTCTGGTACAACACGCCCACAACTACGTGCGAAATTACAACGGGCTGTGTCATCTACTTCACGATACATACGGCGTCAGGGTTTGCGCTTAGCTGCCGAAAAATGTGCTGTGGTTGCATTCACGCGCAAATCCGTCTGCCGCTACCCGATCTCCATTAACGGTGTCATAATACCTTACGTCTCCCACCACAGAGTCTTGGGCATTATCATCGACCGCGGTTTGTCATGGACGAGGCATGCTAATATGTTGAAGCAAAGACTTAATCTGTTTTGCCATGTTCTTCGCTTCGCAACAGGCATGAAATGGGGCCCCACGGAAGGCTCATTACTAAGACTTTATCAGTCTCTTTTCGTAGGCTACATTCGATACAGCCTTCCGATACTCTCAAACTTGAGCATTTCCTGCTTACGGACATTAGAGAGCGTCCAAGCGCAGGCACTCAAAATATGCCTCGGGTTGCCACGGCGTGCCTCCAGCAAAGGCACAATTGAGGAAGCCCACGTATGCCCATTACCGATATACCTGTCCCACGAACCACTTCGTGTGTATTTACACTTACTGACACGACACCATTGCCATCCATTGACGTCGGTTCTACATGAGCGACCGGACAGCAGTTTCACAAGTGCCCTCCGCTGCCATCTACCCCACATAACATCAGGCTATGCCCTTCCATATCACCCCGTCAAACCACCATGGGTGATGGTTCAACCTTCCGTATGCGTACATGTCTCCGGCATACTAAAGAGATCATTGGTTCCCGTCAGTGGACTACAACAACTTGCTCTCGCGTACATCTGGTCAGAATACCAGACATATGTTCATGTTTACACAGACGGCTCCGCGTCACCTATAAGGCATCGACAGCAGCTGTGGTGATACCAGCCCAACAGATGACTCGAGCTTTCATACTAGACCATAATTCAACATCAACCGCTGCAGAGCTTGTGGCTATTCGGGAAGCGATTCGCCACATTTGCGGGGAAAGACCTCAAGAGTGGTGCATTTTCACGGGCTCAAAACCCGCGCTGCAAATTTTGGGATGCTTCCTGCGCCACACCGCATATCAGGTTCTGGCCCTGCAGATCACCGAGCTACTTTCATACGCTCAAGAAAAACACCACCGCATAGTGTTCCAATGGATCCCGGGACACTGTGGGCTCAACGGTAATGAGATGGCCGATGCTGCAGCAAGGCGCGCCCTCAGCAATGGCCTGCGAACTGTAGTGCCATTCTCCAGACCGGACATCACATGCCTCCTGTCGGAATTAATGAGGAGTGCGACGAGAAGATACTGGGCCCAGCCAGACGCTCGTCACGTCCGCCTTAAAAGCCTGGATCCCGATATGAAATTTCCCATTCTGCGTGGAATTCCACGCCCTCATACATGCCTGATACACAGACTGCGATTAGGCGTCGCCTTCACGCGCAAATATTTGCACATTATTGGACGGACAGACTCCCCGGACTGTTCAGTGTGTGGCGCTGTAGAGACTATAGAACATGTGCTCGTGGTGTGCCCTGAGTATGCGCGAGAAAGACTGACATTGGCAGATACATTGAGACATTTACACAATGGACCACTGTCGGAGGACCTCTTGCTAGGCGCGTGGCCACAGAGTTGGCAGACGACAGAGGCAATGCGTGCACTTTCACGTTTCCTAGGTGACACGGGCCTGGACTCACGCCTGTGATACCAGTTGTGTAATGTGTCATTCACCTCGTTCCTCCCATTATCATCCCCCATTGTGACCCTTTTTCTTCCCCTCTTCCCCTTCCCTTACGTAGAGTAGCAGGCCAGATGCTCCATTATCCGGCCGACCTCTCTACATTTTCCACTCATTAAAATACTTCTTCTTCTTCTTCTGGACGGATTGTAGGAGGCCGGCTGGTTTCAACGGAGGCGACTTGCGCCTCTGGCAGTCGAGGCAAGTGCGAACGTGATGTTTCACGGTGGTGATAAGTCTCGGCCAGTAGTACTTCTGCTGCACTCTGGCCAGCGTTCTCGTGTAGCCTAAGCGACCAGAAGTTAACTTGTTGTGACAGGCTTCAAGTACTTCCGTACGAAGAGCTGCAGGAATGACGAGCAGATAGGGGGACCCGGTCGAAGAAAAGTTTCGTTTGTAAAGTACTTTCGCCCGCAAACAAAACGACAACAGTCCTCTCGCGAAAACTCTAGACGGTTTCGCAGATCTGCCCTCTAAGTAATTGATGACTTCAAGCAACTAAGGGTCGTCCCGTTGTTGTTGCGCGATGGTGGATGTGTCCAGAACACAAAGAAATGCCGAGTCTTCTTCGGGTGGAGCAGACGACTCTATCGGCGATCGAGACAGGCAGTCAGTATCCGTATGTCGTTTCCCCGACTTGTACTTGACAGTCATGTCAAATTCTTGCAACCGCAGGCTCCAACGCGCCAGTCGTCCCGAAGGATCTTTAAGGTTTGTCAACCAACACAGCGAATGGTGGTCGCTTATAACTGAAGTAGCGGCCATACAAATATGGACGAAATTTCACAACCGCCCGTACTACGGCGAGGCAGTCTCTCTCAGTTGTGGAGTAATTAGCCTGTGTGCGTGAGAGTGTTCTACTTGCGTATGCAAGTACTCCTTCTGTGCCCTCCTGCTGTTGCACAAGAACAGCTCCCAAGCCAACATTGCTTGCATCAGTGTGGAGCAATGTAGGAGCGGTTTCATCAAAGTGAGCAAGCACTGGAGATGTCTGGAGACATTCCAGAAAGTTCTTGAATGCAGCTTGCTCTTCGTCGCCCCATACAAAAGCAACGTCGTCTCTCGTCAGGCGAGTTAACGGCGACGCAATATGAGCGAAGTCTGCAATAAACCCCCGGTAATAGGCACAGAGGCCGAGGAAGCGCCTGAGAGCCTTTTTATTGGATGGTACGGGAAACTGTGCGACGGCGGCAATTTTTTCGGGATCCGGGCGGACACCTGCGTGGCTGACGACGTGACCAAGAAACTGTAGTTCCGCAAAGCCAAAGTGGCACTTCTCCGGTTTCAGGGTAACGCCAGCGGACTGGATGGACTGCAGAACCGCTTCAATCCATTCGAGATGTTCTTCAAATGTTGCGGAGAACACGATGACGTCGTCGAGGTATACTAAGCAGGTTTTCCACTTCAGGCCTGAAAGTACAGTGTCCATGAGGCGTTGGAACGTAGCAGGGGCAGAGCACAAGCCGAAACGCAAGACCTTAAATTCGTATAGGCCGTCTGGCCTCCCAAAAGCAGTTTTTTTACGGTCTCTCGGGTCTACCTCGATTTGCCAATATCCGCTTTTTAAATCCATTGAAGAGAAGTAACGCGCGTGTCGAAGCCTGTCGAGTGAATCGTCTATACGGGGAAGCGGGTACACACCTTTCTTTGTGACCTGATTTAGTTTTCAGTAGTCCACACAGAAACGCAAGCTGCCGTCCTTTTTCTTGACTAAAACTACAGGAGATGCCCAGGGACTCATTGATGGTTGGATCACGTCGTCTTTAAGCATTTTTGTCACTTGATGTTGTATGGCTTCACGTTCTCTGGGAGCAACACGATAAGGATTTTGGTGAATTGGTCGTGCCGTATCCTCTGCAATTATTCGTTGCTTTGTTAGAGGTGTCCGACCGACGCTGGACGTCGACGCAAAGCAGTCGCTGAACCGAGACACGTCTTCTTCGTCCTCTCCTAATCTCAGCCACCCACTAGACTGAAGTCCGTTATTGCCCCCCCCCCATCGAGAATATACGCATCAACACATCTATCTCTATCTATCTCTATCTCTATCTCTATCTCTATCTCTATCTATCTATCTCTATCTATCTATCTCTATCTATCTATATCTATCTATCTATATCTATATCTATCTATATATATATATATATATATATATCGAATAGATACAAGTAAGACAAAAATCAACTATTCTAAGGAAGGAAGGAAAGAAGGAAGGAAAGAAACTTTATTTCAAAAAGAAAAGTAGGCGAGCGTGGTTGGGCGCTTAGTCCAGGGCTCCACTGGCGCGAGCGGCTCGCTGGGCTTGGTCCAGGAGAGCCACTTGGCTCTTCTTTCCCTTGTCCGCAATAAGACATGCCTCCCACTGCCTATTTAACATAAGCGGATGTGCAATTATGTATGAGCTATTATTATGTGAAGGCCTTTCGAGGCACTCCCATGTGATATGTTGTAGTGTGGGTTTATTAGAACACCATGGACAGACGTCCAGAAATCTAGTTGGGTTTATTTTACTGAGTTGATGCAGGTTGGGGAAGCTGTTTGTTTGAATGTGTCGCCAGTCCCTAGTCTGATGTCTGTTAAGGGCCTTGTGGGGATGACCGTACTCTCTGTGTTCCTCTCGCTGTTGTAGAAGAATGTCACGAATGCTTGGAAGGAGTCCCGCGCTCGGTTCGGCCGCAGCTCGGTTGTTGAATCCTCGAGAAATGAAACAAAAGTTTGAAGGCGATTCAACCTCCACTTGAATTCGATGAAAGACGAAGTTTTCCTTAGCGAGTTGGGGGGTCGAAAATGGGGCGGACTCACTGTGGCACGACGCTCTATCACGTGGCCCCTAGTAGTAGGAGGAGCGCGTCACTCCACTTAAATTTATTAATGCGAAAGCATTATAATATGTCACATGCGGCAGAAAACCCAGCGTGATAAAGCGATGGTTGGAAAATTATGGCCGACGGGGCAAAAAGCAAGAACACGCGAAAGAAAAAACGCTCGGATTTACGTCATATTTCTCATGGAAGTCCATGTAAACAGAGTAAATTAGCGGCTTAGAAAAATTTAGTACATTTGGGCCAAGGTGGGAATCGGCACACGTCACGTCGCAGCCATCTGGCTGCCCCGTGACGTGGATTGAGGTTGGTACAAATTTGATCAAAGTGGATTAAGGTTGGTACAAAATAGAACAAGGTGGATTAAGGTAGACTTGGGAAGGACACCTGACAATGCATGACATCACGTTCATGGAGGTAACCGATAAGAGAAGTTAACTATTTCGTATTCAAATCCCGTAAGGATAGTTAAGGGACTGTCAAATTTTAAAGTAATAGTAACGATACTCTTGATCTGCTCGCGCTCTCGAGCAGGTGTTGTATTTGTCGTCGCCACCATGGCTCAACGCGATGCTCTGGAAGAGAGAACCGTCCCGATGTTCACTGAGTAGTAGTCAACATATAGCTAGCGAGAGGCTGTCCCTGTCACTCGGAAAGATCGGTTTTCGTGGCCACCACGTTTGTCTCAAGCAGATGCTAACAGCGCTTTAGTAAGATGGGCTGTCAGCGACAACCTCGAAGGTGACGTCGCTCAGGGGCCATGGAACCTTATACGATAAGGCCTCGGTATCGTACAGGAGTTTAAACCCAGGCACGTTTGCCGGGTATATAAACGAACTATCGATGGCTAGGTTGTGCCTTCGGGCGTCACGGTCTTGTCGCACATTCCGTAATTTCAACAGCCTTGCTAAGTGCAGCGTGATGTGACTGAAGAAATGGAAATGGCAAAGCTCAGAAGCTTGGCCAAGCTGGATAGTGAAGATTCGTGAAGAGGTCTTCCATGCGTGGTAAGCTTTCAAAGATTTTGGCAAACAGGAAACCTAAAGTACAACAACTGGCATTGGCTTAGCTCGGCTATGTCAGGATATACGTAGCGAAAGCTAAGGCATAGCATGGTTAGCCCAGGTTAATATTGATTGCAAGTCCAGGTTAGTCTGGTTGTCTAGCTATGTGGCGGCGTTTAGCCAGTCGTTCGGCGCGCTGTTCGTCTATTTGCTGGGCGATTCGTTTCCTCTTCATCTCAATCCGATGTCGATTCCAGGCCTCCTCCTGCTTATCAGAATTGTCGCCGTCCATACTGCCGCCTCAACTGTGGTTGCGGCGCACGCGAGCTCTCCTTTTCAGGCCACCGACATGTTAGCAGACATGCGGCGCAGCTGGCGAAGCGAGCGGAGGCGATCGCAATGACGAGGAACGCGGTGTGACGTCATACCAAACGGCGGCGGCGGAAAGGCGTGGCGCTGCGCAAAGGCGGAACACGTGTGACTCGGTGCTACTAGTGGCGCATGTGCAGTAGGGACTAGGGAGCGAGAGAGAGAGAGGAATATCCGCGGCGAGGCGCGCGTTGTGACGTCATGTGCCTCCTCGAAACCCCCCACGGCGAAATCGCAAGTCCGCGGCAAGTAAAGCTTTCGCTTTAAAAACAGTATGCATACATGTGAAAGGCACAAGTAACATAAGTACTTGCGTGCTCTGTCAAAGATTTTCGATATTTGTGTGTTTAAAACCACACTACTAGTGCTGCAAGCTCCGTACAAGTATTGTGAACGCTGTGTGTACACTTCATCCGCCTCATCTCTTTCATCTGCCTATAATCGTCATCATCGCGAATTACACGTCTTCTTGGCGAGCTGGCTTTGACGCTTCACCGAGTGGAAGCATTCGGTCTCTCTACGCCTTACCACATACATATCGTGCAAATTGCGCTATTCTAAGAGATTGTGTTGACTAACAACAAACGAAGAGTCCCTACATGCCGTCAGGCAACAGGAATCTTACAAAAGTGAGAGAGAGAGACAGAGGAAAGGGGAAAGGCAGGGAGGTTAACTAGAGGGGAAGATCCGGTTTGCTACCCTACGCTGGGGAAAGAGGGCAGGGGGAGGTAAAGTGATAACAAAGTAGAGATAAAGAAAGAACGAAAGAAAGGAGCTCAGACATACAATCACAGTCGATCACTGCCGCCGCATACTGTCACCGCACAGCACAGTAGTACTTGCAGCACTATGGACATCTGTTCATGCTACAGCCGCTTGTCCAATTCTGTAGCCCTTAAAAACTGCACCAGTGCCCTCGTCGCCCTCTGCTGCGATGGCTTGTGATGGCGGCATATTAAATTCCGTTCCTCTGTTAGAGGTCTTCGGTCAAAGCGCGCTATCGCGTTTGCGAGCGACCAGCTCTGTAAATTATAGCAAGGACAGTCACAGAGAAGGTGTTGAGTATCCTCGTTACCACAGTTGTCACACGAGGCGTCGTCGACCCATCCGATTCGGAAAGCAAAAGACTTGTTTAGTGCCACCCTTAGCCATATTCGACAAAGCAGGGTAGCTTCGCGACGGCAGAGTCCAGCTGGAATGCAAAGGTGTAGAGAAATGTCTAGGTAGTGCAGCCGGTTGTTTTGAAAACATCCTGCATTCCACAAGGAGAACGTGACATCACGACTGAGCATTCGAAGTTTTCTTGCGGCATCTGTCCTTGATAGTGGTATTGGCTCCTCGTCGTCGCCTTGAAGAGCCGACCGAGCAGCGTTATTTGCGTGTTCGTTTCCTATGGTGCCGCAGTGACTTGGAAGCCACTAAAATGTCACGTGGTGTCCTTTTTCATTCAAGGTATGGATTAGTGCTCTAATCTCGAATACCAGTTGTTCATGTGGTCCACGCCGCAGGGCGGATAGCAAAGACTGCAGTGCTGCTTTCGGGTCAGTGAATATTGACCATCTTCGAGGTTGCTCTTGGCTGACGAGACGAAGTGCAGCGCGAAGAGCTGCAAGTTCCGCAGCCATCGGTGTCGTTGGGTGACATGTCTTGAAACTGATGGTGGTGGCTTTCGCTGGAAAAACCACAGCTCCAGAGGAACACTGGAGAGTTGCCGATCCATCAGTATAAATATGTACGTAGTCGGCGTACCTCTCGTGCAAAAGGAGCAGAGTTAGCTGTTTAAGAGCAGGTGATGACAGCTCAGATTTTTTTCCTGATTCCTGGTATGGTGAGGTGCACTGCAGGTCAAGCCAAACACCATGTAGGATCGATGGCTTAGTTGCGGGGTTGAAGCCTCATGGAAGGCAGGTGGAATAATCCGAAATCGTGGTACAAAATGATGCCTGCGGCCTTTCTGACGGCAGTGTTGCCAGATGGTGCCAGATGGTGCCTAACGTGCCTAATGTGCACTCTCAACACTTCCACCGCAATGTGTGTTTGTATGGGTTGGTCCCGGGCGATCGCAATAGTCGCTACTGTCGATGAGCATTTTGGCAAACCAAGACAAACCCTGTTAGCCCGAGCTTGAATAGCCTGTAGCCTGGCAAGTGTTGGTCAGTGCGGGCAAACTGTATCTCAAGAAGCCCAGAAAAAGAGCCCTGTACAATTCCAACATTGCATACACTGACATTCCCCCAAGTCTTTCCTCCCAGAAACTTGAAAAGCTGGGAGATTGCTGTCAGACGCTGTTTCAAGTAGGTCACGTGTGGGCTCCATGAGAGATCTCTATCAATGATTATTTCAAGAAATTTGTGAGTCTTCTCGTAAGAAATTATCTGGACATTTATTGAGATGGCGTAGGGCGTCATTGGTTTGCGAGCGAATGCCATCAGTGCACATTTGGCTGAAGAGATTTCAAGGCCTTGGTTGCGGAGGTATATAGCTGTCAGAGTAGCAGCTCTATGAAGTCTCGCACGTATTTGAGGACGTGTGACACCTGAAGTCCGTATACATATGTCGTCTGCGTACATTGATATTGTCACGTGGTAGTGACGGTGAAGAAAGCAGCAATACGGTGGAATACAAAACTAGCTTTTATTGGGCGAACCTGTGCCCACAAAAACAGCCTACACTTATAGCACAACGATAGCAGCGAACACGGTCGGCGATCGTCGGAAACCTGATCAACGTGTCAAGCACGTCGGCTTTTATACATCAAGCGTCGAATGTTCCAGACTAATCGTTGGGACACACGTTCCTTCCACAAAGTTCCACACCATTCGCGTCACGTGATCAAATCAGATAACATAAGGTTCGGCGACAACAGACAGCGAATAGAAGCATCGATAACTTTCCAGAAACTTCGGATATATGGAGGCGCGTCCCGCGCTGTGCGATAACATTTGTTAGGCGGCGAAACGTGGTCGCCCGATAAAGATAAGTACACGTGTCATTACCCCCTTCTTAAAAAGCATCGACCCGATGCTGCAAATAAACGAAAGTAATAAAGAAAAGCACTCGTAGCAACGGAAACAACAAAATAAGGAAGTTCGTCAGCGTCCGTGAAAGCGTTTAAGGCGCTCCACGTGGACCACTTCAGATCGTGCGCGGCGCCGCTGTGAATGTGAAATGCCGTCTGGCACGACCTCATAGTCCAGTGCGCCAATACGTCGGATGATCTTGTAGGGTCCGAAATATCGTCTTAGTAGTTTTTCACTGAGTCCTCTTCGGCGTATCGGGGTCCACACCCAAACACGGTCACCGGGCTGGTACTCGGCGAAGCGTCGTCGGAGGTTGTAGTGTCGGCTGTCGGTCCTCTGCTGGTTCTTGATTCGCAGGCGGGCGAGCTGTCGGGCTTCTTCGGCGCGCTGGAGATAGGTAGCGACGTCAAGATATTCCTCGTCAGTGACGTGCGGCAGCATGGCGTCGAGCGTCGTCGTCGGGTTCCTGCCGTAAACCAGCTTAAATGGCGTGATCTGTGTTTTTTCTTGCACCGCCGTGTTGTAAGCGAATGTTACGTACAGCAGGACCGCATCCCACGTCTTGTGCTCGACGTCGACGTATATTGCTAGCATGTCGACGAGGGTCTTGTTCAGGCGTTCCGTGAGACCATTCGTCTGCGGATGGTAGGCAGTTGCCCGCCTGGGACTTGTCTGACTGTATTGCAGAATGGCTTGCGTGAGCTCTGCTGTAAAAGCCGTTCCTCTGTCGGTGATGAGGACTTCTGGAGCACCATGTCGCAGCAGGATGTTCTCGACGAAAAATTTCGCCACTTCGGCTGCGCTGCCTTTCGGTAGAGCTTTAGTTTCAGCGAAGCGGGTGAGATAGTCCGTTGCCACGACGATCCACTTACTTCCGGATGTTGATGTCGGAAACGGTCCTAACAAGTCCATCCCGATCTGCTGGAAAGGTCGTTAAGGAGGCTTAATCGGCTGTAGTAATCCCGCTGGCCTTGTGGTGGGTGTCTTGCGTCGCTGACAGTCTCGGCATGTCTTGACGTAACGGGCGACATCGGCGGTTAGGAGCGGCCAGTAATACCTTTCTTGTATCCTCGATAACGTCCGGCAGAAACCCAGGTGCCCAGCGGTCGGATCGGGATGTAGGGCGGGCAGTACTTCTGGACGCAGCGCCGACGGAACAACAAGAAGGTAGTTGGCGTGGACTGGTGAGAAGTTCTTCACGAGTAGGTTGTTCTGAAGCGTGAACGAAGATAATCCACGTGTCACGCGGTTTATAGCACAACTATAGCAGCGAACACGGTCGGCAATCGTCAGAAATCTGATCAACGTGTCAAGCACGTCGGCTTTTATACATCAAGCTTCGAATGTTCCAGACTAATCGTTGGGACACGCGTTCCTTACACAAAGGTCCACACCATTCGCGTCACGTAATGAAATCAGATAAAATAAGGTTCGGCGACAACAGACAGCGAATAGAAGCATCGATGACTTTCCAGAAACTTCGGATACATGCAGGCGCGTCCCGCGCTGTGCGATAACATTTGTTATGCGGCGAAACGTGGTCGCCCGATAAAGATAAGTACACGTGTCAGTATCTTGATCACTGTTGACAGATGATCAACGAGACCAATGAGTGTGAGGTTAAATAGGGTAGGGTTTTAAAAAATTAAATTATGGGGTTTTACGTGCCAAAACCACTTTCTGATTATGAGGCACGCCGTAGTGGAGGACTCCGGAAATTTCGGCCACCTGGGGTTCTTTAACGTGCACCTAAATCTAAGTACACGGGTGTTTTCGCATTTCGCCCCCATCGAAATGCGGCCGCCGTAGCCGGGATTCGATCCCGCGACCTCGTGCTCAGCAGCCTAACACCATAGCCACTGAGCAACCACGGCGGGTTAGGGTAGGGTTTAGTACACCGCCTTGAGGAACACCTCGGTAGGTGCAGTGTCGTGCGGTCTTACCATCGCTGGTACACACCAAGAAAAATCTCATAAAAAGGTGATGAGAAATCCATTGGAAAACTCGACCACCTAGGACAACCATCTCAAGAGAATCAAGGATAGCATCGTGAGATACGTTATCTTATGCCCTCTTAACATTCAAGAACAAAGCTGCAGATAATCTTTTGCGTGACTTTTGACGTTGGACATACGTGGCGTGATCAACAACACTGTCTGCTGATGAGCGATGTCGACGAAAACCATCCATGCAATTTGGTAACTGGCTGTAGTGTTCCAGGTACCACTCCAAGCGGGCAAGGATAATCTTTTCCATCATCTTTCTCACACAGCTGGCCAGCGTTATTGGGCGGTATGAGGTGAGTTCAAGTGGGGACTTGCCTTGCTTCAGGAGAGGTACCAAGCGGCTTGTCTTCCATTCTTCAGGTACCATGCCATCTTGCCGAGATACTTTGTATAGATGTAACAATTCTTTCAGTGCGCCATCACTCAGGTTGTTCAAGCCGCGGTAAGGATATTCCATCTGGGCCGCGGATGAAGAACGCCTGCATAGAGCAAGAGCAGCTTCTAGTTCCGCCATTATGAAAGGGAGATCCATGCGGCAGTCACGTGAAACAGGGATATGACTGGGGGCTGGAAAGCCTGGACCGGTTGCTTGGCCAGCGATCCTTGCACAAAAGTCTTCTGCAACATCAGCATCCAGTCGCGTCCGGAAGAGTGCCAGCGCTTTGAATGGGAAGCGTTGTTCAGGGAGGGAACGCAGACCACCTATGGTTCTCCAGATGTGGGAAAGTGGCTTTCGGGGGTTTAGTGACTGGCAAAACATTCTCCAACGTCGAGATGCCAATCTATCCATGTGACGTTGAATTTTCTTTTGTAGTCGTCTGGCTGTCCTAAGGTCTTCGATGGATTTTGTACGGCGGTAACGCCGCTGCGCACGACGACGGAGCGCACGAGGTCGCTCCAACTCTATATCCAGTTCCGTGAGCTTCGACGAAACCGTGACCGTGCGTGTGGCGTCTCGCATTGCAGACTTGATTGCGTCCTCTAATACAGAGGACAAGGCCTCCCGACAAGCATCTTCCGTGGTGGAAGTAGAATTAGTTCAGTCAGTTAATCGAATGGTGGTCCGTGGGAAGGATCGGGACATCCATTTGATGACAAGGTACGTGGTAATGTGATCACTCCTGTGTGTCTATATCCGAAAACCATTTAACACATCTTGTGAAAGAGCTGGAGACGAAAGCTAGGTCAAGACAGCTGCCATAATTTACACCTCGTATAAACTTTTGGCTGCCGTCATTCAGGAGTGAAAAGCCATGGTTGCAGGCAAATCTTGCAAGTCTCTGCCCTCTTGCATTTGTCCTTGTGCTTCCCCATGCCATATGGTGCGCATTAAGATCTCCGATAACGACATATGGAGCAGGGCACGCCGACAAGATGTTCGTTAACCTTTTGGCATCAAAATTACTTGAACGCTATATATATCAACGCCTACAAGTGCAAACATGAGTTTGCGTTGTTTTGTTCATTGTTAGGCAAACATATTGATTGTTATCATGAGGCGGAATCGGCTGGCGAACATAGGTCAGTTCTCGACGAATAAAAACGATGACTTTGCTGCATGCCTCAGTTGTTGCGGATATAACAGCTTCGCATCCCGATAATCTGACTGGTTTCGACACGTTAGGCTCACATATGACAATAATTGGGAACAAAGTAGTATATATATACTGACGAAAGTCTGAAAGGCGTGACTTTAGCCCTCTTGCGTTCCACTAGATGATTGACGCTGTCTTGACTTCTCGAAAGGATGGGCGAGGGTTGGCCATGTCTCTACTCGAGCGACTCAAGCACTGGGCTTAAGGCGTCCAGTACTTTGAGTGCACTTCGAGCAGACGTTGTTCCAAGGTTCGACAGAATCACTCGAATGGCATCTAAGAGGGGACGCAGCATTGAAATGACTTGATGATCTGCTTTGGGCATGTCATCAGCGGCAGGAGTAGGCTCCCGAGCGGCCTTGACAATCTGTGGTTCTGTGGGAAGTTGCTGGCTCAAAAGCGCAGGCCATTCTTCCTGAGAAAGATTGTTTTCAGCTGACTTTCTTGTGCTGTTCAGCCCCTTTTTGCCCTGATTGGAGAATGTCGGTGCTACAATGGAAGGGTCCCTCTCCTTTCGTGTCTCTGCCATTTTTGAGGAGGTTGGGGTGACGCCGACGCCGACGTCGGATCGTTTCAGCAGCCTCCCTGTGCGTCGAATTCTCCCGAACCATTTGCTTGAGAACAGCGACCTCTTTCTTGATGCGAGCGCAGTCCCTAGACGGTGCAGCATGGCAACCATTACAGTTGCCGCACTTTAGGACAGTAGCCGGCACGTGTCCTCCGCGTGAGGTTCAGCACACCGGAGACACAGTAACGAGTTTGTACAGACCCCCTTGACATGTCCAAGCCTAACGCACTGATACCATTGAAGAGGCTTTTGTACGAAGGGCCGAACAGGGTGTCGGAAATGACCGATTTTGACGTGAGATGGTAGGCAATCTCCTTTGAAAATCAGTTTGACGCAGCGCGAAGTTCCAAGGCGGCTCACACGCGTGATGACAAGACCCTCACTTGCTGGTTTGACGAGGATAGGCAAGTCCGCGTTGGGAATGGCAACATTAATGTCATAAACTACACCTGCTGTGGATGCACCATCCATCGGGATATAGGAACGCACTTTGATGCGTCCCAGCTCCGAAATTTTCTTCAATTTTTCGAGCGCACTCCCATTGGAAACATCGATAGCGAGGACATTTTGCGTGTACTCATCCGAATGTCCTTAATTTCATTCGGTACGACCCCTTCGAAGAAAACAGATAGTTATTGCCTGCTTAGCAGTCGGAGGTTGCTTGAGGCTTCCTCGGGTACGAACACGATGGCGTGAGGCCAACGTTCAGGCCTTGGCTTCAGAGTCGCCGTGCTCGCTTGCGTTGATGTATTCGCGTTAACAGTCCTCCTTTTGGCCTTCTTTCTGTGGACAGCGATGAAGTTACCATCCGATGAGTCTTCATCCGACATGGAATACAGCTCAGTGTCCTCGGTGTCACTGAGCACGCTTCCTCTGTTCCTCGTGAGGGACGGCCTTGATGACCTCTGGCCAGGAGGGCCTCTGGAACGCTCCGCGTCCATGGCCCTCCTGGCACCAGGAAATTCCGAAGATTTCGCCAGAAACCAGTGAACACAGATAGAAGCGTTCTACCAAGAAGACACTTCGTCGTCGTCCTTCCTTACAAAAGTGAAGGCTATAAATAACGCCATAGAGAGGATTAAGGCACCGCATAACACAAGACAGTATGCATCTTATGGAGCTCACTGCCATGGAATGGAAGTGACTGCTTATTGTACAACTTCAGAATGAAGAGTTTAGACTTCAAATCATAAGGTAGAAAATCTATTTGAAAATAAAGCAGGAGAACATTGTTCAAATGTTCGAGGCACCGCAAAGTATAAAAAAATTCGCAGTTCCGCTGGAACGGCGAAGCACCGATTGCGATAGCAAATTAGTAGATAGCTGTACGAAGTAAGGATAGTAGTTTTATCGGCCGTATAAACTTGTAAACATTCGCTTACTAACTAAACTCACAATGATAGAAAATGTAATCATGACTCAACGAGGACGCAGAAAGGAACACACACATGGAGACAGCACTATCTTAGTGTGTCTGCTCCTTTCTGCGTCCTTAAGTCGCGCTAACACATTCTATCATGGATTCAAACCAACTAGCCCGTCAACGTGTTTTAACTAAATTAACCAGCGCGGTGTCACACGCGCACAGGTAAACATGAACACGCATCACTCGATGACAACGGAAACTGTCTGTGAAAACGCTGGAGTTAGGAATCACGGCAGCAGCTGCGAGGCAATCGACCTCCGTGCAACTGTCGCTTCAACGCACACGTAAACGTCGAAAGCACAGAGCACATGAATCTACCGGTACTACGCGAATTCTGCAAATAAAGCAGATCGCTTTGAAGATGAAGCCTGCGCGGGCGAGCATTTTCGCCGCTTTCAAGACCGCTTTCAAGAGACACGAGCGCCGGCAACGCGTCCCTACGGCGTCCGCCAAAGGTGTCTACTACGGCGTCCGCGATTGGCGTGGCCGACGCCGTAGTAGACGCCGCGGTTGTCTCCATTCTGTACAGAGCGGCGGGCGAGGAGGGCATCGAGGCACCGTAGCAGCTGCCGGAGAAGAACGCCCCTCCTCCCTCGCCTCACCCCCTGCCTAACGCACCACAGGAGAGGGCACGCATCCGGACCGCGTTCCTCGCTCGTGCACGCGAGAGAGAGAGAAGAAACTTTATTATAAAGTGGAATGATTTATGTGGTTGGGGCCCTCAGTCCAGGGCCCCAATGGCTGTCGCTACCGCTCGTGCTCGTCGTATCAGGGCCAGCCAGACCTGAGGCTCGGAGCGACGGAGGATCGCCTCCCACTGCGCATATGTTGGTTGGGGGGATTGTAGAAGTGGGATATCCTTAGGTGGTTTCTGGCACTCTATCGTGACGTGGAACGTCGTCGGTGGTGCACCGCACCCTGGGCAGGTCGTGGGATATAAGGTTGGGGAGAGCTTGTGAGATTGAACCGCGTTCTCAGGCTCACCCTGACACGCTTTCACTGGTATGGAACCTCACGGCGACGGCAGAAATGTGCTTGACTGTCCATATACTCGCTATCGCAAAAAAAAAAAGATAGACAAAAGGCCGGCCGCCCACTTTTTTTGCAATTCAAATCGGGTATGCTGCATGATGTACGTGCTGCGATGCGTGCGCCCATCCGTGCCAAGAGTGAATCGATGTCCACTGTCGACTGTAACAATTGAAAGATCGTGCGAAACAGCGTCCGCACGATCAGCATTTGCAAGATAATGCTACCGGGTAAAGGAAAACTGTTGAATCAGAACGGTAGCCCCACTTGGATGTTAACGACTGCTTCGGAGAATTCAGCTTGCACCTCTCAGAGTGCGTCATCGCTTGCGCGTCGTGCGTTGTAAAGAAATCTAAAAATGTGAATAAGATATCTTACAGGAATATTTGACCGAAAATATCGTTTTAGACTTAGTTTTAATAAGTAAGCCAGGTTTTTTTCCACCTATTAGCAATAAAGGTGCTTTGTGAGGTAAATATTTACTACGTAGAAATTCGCTGCAGCTCTTCTCGGTGTATAAGTATACGCTGAGCGAAAATGATAGCAGTAGGTTTTGCGTAAAAATGCTTCTTTACAGACTTAGAACTTCTCTTTGAAGTTGATGTGTAAGCGATGAATGGTGGCAGCTGAAGAACGTTTATCGAGCTGGTACGAGAGTTTTGGCTCTCGTGAAATTAAATAACCGGCGTTCTAAAAGCGAGCCGCGCATTAGCGGGAGTATGCCTGTGACCAGTGAAAGGCAAATGGTACATCCTAATTACCAGAAATAACATAAATGCATCAATCGTGAGAAAATGTGGGCTGTAAGGAAAATCTAAAAAGAAAGATCTCATTGAGTCCGGCTACAGCGCGGCAAACGTACAAGAGAAATTTCTCTTCTTTGTTTTAGAGATTACTGCAAGTATCCGTCACTCGGTTCTACAGTATCGCGTTATTTATGTGTACTGGTTACCCGGCCTGGTCAATTACCACTAACTGGCAAGCTTAACGTGTGCAATGTCAGAGGAAAAGAAAGAATCATGGGTCAGCATTTACTATTACCTTCCGAGCTCATCTCTGATGAGCTGGCGTTATTGGGCACGCCCAAGCTCCTCAACGACGTCTACACTGTAAAAAATGTTTCCTTAAAAAAAGCAAATTTTCTGGCAGTTGCTCTGCCAGAAAATTTCTGTAAAACTGTGTTTTCTATTTTTCCTTTTTATGTTATTTAACAAGTTCTTTCTGTTTTACAATAGGAGAAATCTTGTGTTTAATGAAAGTTATCTGTTATGTATTACAGGAAAAGCTCTGTTTCCTGTTGAAAAATTTTCTGTTATTTTAATAATATTTTCTGTCTTACTTTACAGAAAACGTATGTGTAAAACAATTATCCATTTTGACTCACACAAAAAGTTCTGTTTATATTTTTCCGTCGTTTCACTTTCTTTTTTTCTGTGGTCTACTGTACAGAAGTGTGACGTGTAAAGACAATTTTCTATCGTGATGAATAATGGGGCGAACCAGGACTGCCGCTGAAGCCAACGCTTTGCAAGGGCATTACTCTTCGTGAGGGCAGTTGCCACCCACACGAAGAGAATTTTCTTTGTCGAAACGTTGTCTGCAGCCGCTACTCCGTGTTCGACCACTGTTTATCACTTCCAGGCTATTTTCATGTGAACTTCTGTCAGGTTCGAGTTTGCTATCGCGCGTCACCTAACCATTACAAAATAACAAACACCATGTAAATGTGCAGCTGGTCTCAAAACGGAAATTAGGCTGCGTGGTCAAAGCTGAAAGTATTAAATTGTAGCGCACAACAGACAAAGGTCACGCGTGGCGCTCGTGTCTGCCTGCGTTTTTACTTTACTCAGTTTTCTTGCGCTTCTGTTAAATATGGTCAACACTTTTTCTCTCAGTGGCTGTAAGAAATACGTTGTAGTTTAGGAAATTATAGAAGAAAATGAATTTTCGTTTTATTTTACATCAAAAATATCACTGGAGAGATAAATATGAAAACAGAAATATTAATAGAACTGCTTATGCGCACTATGTTCAGAAAGCAAGCAGGATAGATTTTCCTCCAGATGTTATAACAGCCGAAACGTTTCCGCTTACCATGGATCGCACGTGTACGCAAAGAAGGAATAACAGGAAAAACTGCATTCCCTTTCAAATCAAGGTAAGCGAAGTAAATAAATAAGTACATCTTTGTATAAGATAGGCATTGATGGCCACTTTACGGAACTGCTCCGACCCTATCAGTAAACTTGTTTTGAATTAGTCACGACGCGTATTTAAGCACAAATTTGCGACACACAATAGCATCAAGATGGGTGTGCGGTGTGCATGAGGCGTCATGGTAGGTGCGCATAACGTAATATGTCACAGTGTCCAGATAGTGTGAAGCGTACATTGAAGAGATATGCGTATTTTCAAAGATGCAGATATAATTGAATGCTTTTTTGATGTGAAAAGTAACTTGTGTATAGTCAGATATTGGTTTACCCATCGCAGCTGACTGGCAAAATCGCAAAAGGGTTTAATCTAATTTCACTCTAACACTTGTATTTTTTCTATGAATGAATTTTTATTTTTGGTTATTTTTTATTTAGTACATACTGCGGACACGAAGTCCAAGCAGGATGGATAATACAATATTAAGCCACAAGTAAAATAATGTCAATACAACAAAATGCTGCAACAATACGACAATAATGCTGATACAAAAGGTAAACAATAGTGATACAAGTTTTATAAAGGCAAGTCATTCTAGTCATTAATGGTGCATGGAAAGGAAGGGTATTTAAATAGGTTGGTATGGGCAAAATAGGGGGTTAGTGCATTTTGGTGATGTTGGCGAGCAGGTCTCGTTACTAGTGGACTTGCATACAACGCAGGGTCGATTGCCAATTTGTCATTAATGAACTGAGAAAGAAAGCCAAGCCGCAATTTTTTTCGATGCGATTCATGTGTAGGAATATTATTATACCTCATCAGTTCAGTTGGCGAGTCGAATGTCGAAAACTTGTTGTAAACAAACCGGACAGTCTGTCTGGATTTGTTCAAGTTTCTTTATGTTACATTGAGCGTAGGGATCCCAAATAATACAGGCGTACTCGAGCTTCGGTCGAATTAAGTAGTAATAAGCAAGCACTTTAACAGAAGATGGGGCGTGTTTAAGCTTGTGTTTGAGAACGCACAGTTTACAGAAAGCAGAGAAAGATACATTTTGCACGTGAAGGTTCCAGGACAGGTTGCTGCAAAGGGTGACACCTAAATATTTATGGTTAGTAACTTGTTTAAGTGCAGAGGAGCCTAGCATGTAACTATAAGGGAGAGATGTTTTCTTGCGGGAAATGGGAAGAAAAACACTTTTTTTCAATATTCACGGTCATCCCCATTCAGTGCACCAATAGAAGATTTTACTGAGGCTATCATTTAGGTCATCTTGCTCCCTAGTGTGGGTAATTTCTTTAAACACTACACAATCGTCCTCAAATAGTCTTATTTGAACATTCGGCTTTACGTAATCAACAATGTCATTCACGTACAAGAGGAACAAGAAAGGACCCAGTACACTTGAATGAATGAATGCTTATTTCATCTTGAGTACAACTTCAAGAAAGGTGCAGGGGCAAAAGGCGCACAGCACCTGACAGGGGCCCCTGTACCCGCAATATAGGCTTTTATTATACAATATTTACTGGTAGTTCATTGGCAGTGAGCGGACACACATAACGTTACATATCTTAACACGTTGCACACGAGTTTACACAAACTGAGAACAGAATTGACAAAATTATTGGGTTACAGTTTGTTTACTAATATAGACGGTGAAATAATAAAATGTTCCCCTTAACCCCTCTTCCCCTTTCCTCTCCCAGTCTACAAGCAGTAAAGCAATGGTTATACATGTAAATTACCATAGTACACTAAGATGCAGCATATAACCGTGAACACGTATGTATCCACGTGAAACAGAAAAGGGAGAAAAGCGGGTCATAATATATTTATGTTGCAACAATCACTCTCTCAAACACTGTGTTAGTAACAACTCCTTCACATGGTTTTCGAATGTGTTTCTAGTCATATTGAAAGCAATGTTATCTTCTAGCTTATTTCGAATTGTTAGTACTTGGTACCTGGTTGTTTGTTTACCATAATTTGTCCTTGTGTATAGGGTCCGTTTTGTTTTTAGTCCCATATCGTAAGGAACTTCATTAATGTTTTCGTGTATATATAGTGCATTTTTATGTATATACTGTAGTAGTTTAAAATCATAAACGTCGTTAGCTTTAGGCATTCGGTATTTAAAAAACATAATGGTAATGTGCTTAATTCATAACATGGTCCCTGATAATTTTCATAAATGCGCAATGTTTTCTTTTGTAGAATAATGAGCCTGTTGTATAGTTAGTTTTTGTTGTGGTACTCCATACCAATATGCCGTACGATAATCCGGAGTAGAACAGTGAAGTATAAGTTTTGTTTCAGCCAGATAGGTATTAAGTGTGTAATTTTATACAAGCATCCAACAGATCGGGAGAGTTCGGTAGCTGAATTATTAATGTGTACATTCCATGAAAGGTGCTCTTGGAACCGAACACCAAGAAACTTTTGCCCCTTAACCATGGTTATCTGTTGCCCTTCAAAAGTTAAAACTATTTCCCTACTTAGAGGTTTGTTAAGTGCACGAAATATTATGTAGATTGTTTTCGCTGTATTGAGCTGCAGCCTGTTCCCGGAGCCAGGCCAAGAGGAACGCAAGGTAGGTGTTGGCCCTTCTTTCTAAATCTGTTAGATCTGTGGACTTAAAAAGATGTTAGTATCATCGGCATACATAATAAGTTCAGGAGAGTTGAATATAGTCACAATGTCATTATTGTAAACAAGAAATAAAAACGGTCCTAATATTTACCCCTGTGGAACTCCTTGTGTTAACTTTAGCTGTGATGATGTGGTGTCCTTTATTTGCACGATTTGATAGCGGTCACTCAAGTAGTTTTTAACGAGCTCTAGTACAACTCCCCGCACACCATATCTAGACAGTTTGTGCAGTAGGATATCGTAATTTATTGAGTAAAATGCTTTCTTTAAGTATAGAAATAAACCAAGAGTTAACTTTTTACTGTCAATGTTTTTAAGTATACTATCTTTAATACAGCACAATGCTTCTTCCGTTGATCTGTGTTTTTTTTTGAAATCCTTATTGGCTTCTAGGCAACATTTTGTGTGTCAGAAAAAGAAATCAGCCTTTGGTTAATCACACTTTCAAAGATTTTCGACAAAATGGGGAGCACCGATATCGGTCGGTAATTTGATAAATTATTTCTATCGCCTCCTTTAAATATAGCTCTTACTCATGCTATTTTCAGTTTATGTGGGAAAACACCGGTTGTTAGCATGAGATTAATAATGTGAGCCATTCTCCCCGAAACAAGGAATATCGTCAATTCCAGGAGCGACGTTACTTTTCAGCGGCCTTATGGACGCTTCCAATTCGGTAGGAGATGTTGGTTGCATGAATATTGTTTGCTCTAACTTGGGTATACCTGTAATATTAGTCTCACAATCAGTGGCATTAGGCTCTTCATAACCTCCTGCATTTATGAAATGGGCATTCATTGAGTTAGCCAGATCCTCACCACAAGTAGTTCTACCATAATAGTCATTTCTTTTATATTACCAAACTCTTTCTCTCTATTTGTTAATTCATTTACCATTTCCCACACCTTCTTAGGGCTGTCATAAATTTTCTCAAATTTTGCTGTGTAGTAATTATTTTTAGCTTTCCTTAAATCCTTCTTCAGAGAGTTTCGAAATTTTTTGTATCTACAAAACACTTCAGGATCCCGGGAACTGAGGAATTCATGGAATAATTTACTCTTATCCTTTATAGGTTGATATAGACTTGTTTATCCAAGGCTTTCTGTATTTTTTATTTCTACGCACCACGAATTTCTTGAGTGGAAATGCTTTGTCAAAACAGCTGTAGGCCATGCGAAAAAACACATCATATGCAATGTCGACATCGCTCTGCTCTAATATAACGCTGCAGTCATGCCCTTGAACTAAGTTAACGAATACCTCGCGTGAGCTATCATTTGGGTTTCGAAGAAAAGATACCTACTGATCAGCCTTATTTTCATAGCGAGTAGTTAGTAGAAAGAGTGGCAGATGGTCACCAATATCGGAAGAAAAAACACCCGGTTTTATGTATTCTGCGCTGAGGTTTGTTATGCAGGCATCCAATAACGTAGCACTGTGTTGTGATTCTAGCGGGTATATCTATATAATTTCGACAGGCGTACGTTGACAAGTATGGACAGCTGGGCTAGTTGGTTGTGATTAGCATTATGAAGCGTCGTTCCAGCGAACAATTGAACACGGACGAGAAGAGCCCTGTTTTCCATGAATAAAATTCAGTTGAAGTCCGGCGTTCGTGTTGTCTTTCTCTTCTCGTCCGTGTTCAATTGTGCGCTGGAACGTTTCATAGTACGTTGACAACAGGGTCGTAAATTCTCTAGAGTACGGGTCTGAGTACTTCAGGTCAATATTTATGTCGCCGATAATGACAAATGTGCCCCTCTTGAAAGCATTGCCACATAACAGCGTCTCAAAGAAATGAATTTTTTTTTCTAGGGGTGGCCTATAGACAACTACTGTTAGTATCTTGCCAACGCGTAAGGCTAAACGTTCCACATCATCATTAATGACGACGGATAGGTGAGGCAGCTTCTCACATGTAAGTGTGCCCTTAAAATATATAGCAAGGCCCCCTCCCTTCCTTACGCTACAGCACAAATGCTCAGAATAGTATACAGGTAGACACGGTACTGAATTTCCGTGAATCCAAGTTTTTCAGAACATTATCACGTCAAATGATACGGTACAGGAGCCTAGAAAGTGGGTAATGTCATCAACTTTATTGCTGATGCTTCTGGTATTGATATGCAGAAAGCAACAATTATTTTTGGAGAGAGAGAATTTAGGATTAAAAGCATCAATCGTGTAATAATTTATCTCATCCTCCAGCACGGCCATGACAAAATGAGGGCCAAAAATGTTCAGAAGACGCTACGCTCGAAAGTATGCCACTATGAATGCGCAGCCGTATCAGCACATATCTTACTCAGATCTGCTTGTGTGGCGACACGGATTACAGGCGAGCCTTCATCTTTTCTTGTCAAAATTTTCCTGCCGTTTGTCCAGACAAATTTCCAGTTTGCAGCTTTCTTTTTTTGGATTGCGGCTGAAAGCAGCGCCTTATTGGGTTGCGTGAGATTCTCGTTTACGTAAACGGACGTCTTCGCCTTACTTCCGATCACTGAACTGTGTATACTTTGTTTCCTGCATTTAGACAAGAACGCGTTGCGTTTGCTCCGTCGCATAAAACGAGCAACAATGCTGTGTACACCCTGCAGCGAGCCACGTATACCCAGTGACACGTGTCAAGATCGGCCTCTTCGACAATCTCACCCACGCGTTTCCCAATTTTTTTTATTGTGTTCACCGGATCATCTCCCGCCAGTGCTTCTTTTATTCCGACATTATTGAGGCGCTGGTATTGCTCCGATTCTTCACACTTCTGAACGAGCCTTTCGTTTTCCGCTTTCAGTGCGCTATTCTGGTTTACAATGTCATGCATTTCCTTCCTGAGCTGTTTTATGTCATCTGCTATGCCCTTTAGGTCATTGCAAATGTCCGTACAGAAGGATACGCTGTCCTTCAGTTCCCTCATAACTGATCTGCAGTCTCGCCTGAAAATGTCAAATGCTCTCACTAATTCCCGGAGGTCTTTTATATCCAATGCATCTTTTTCAAAATCGCCACCGGCCTCTTTTGCAACTCTCTTTGCCATCAGAAACACTTTTACAAACACTTTGCGCGAAGTTCGACAGCAGTGCGCAGAAAACAAAAAGCACCAAAAGATTTTTGTGAAACAAATGTCTCACCTGTAAGGCAAAGCAAAATCCCTTAACGTGTGTGTCTTTCGAAGCACCGCTGCCGAACTGAGCGATAGACACGCTGTTGCAGCTAGATATCGCCGACGGTTTCCTGGTGGCCTTCCTGGCTGTCGTCTCTGCGCACATCCGTAGAGCAGGTCCGCCAGGCGCGCAGGCAGGTATCGCGATGATTTCCCGGCAATGGTGACGAGAAGCCTCCCTCCCGCTGTGCGATGCCACGGAACCACACCTGTTTTCTTTAAAACTGATGGTAGCGCTAAAGGGGACGGACACACGATGAAAAGACGACACGACGACGAGGAAACGCTACTGACAACTGGTTTATTTTTCGAAAAAGTTCTACATCTAAAAGAATCACAACGCATGCGCACAACCGAACTGCACAAGCCTTCTTTATCTCCATATCGAAAACATGCACGCGAAGTGAGATGATAAAACACCCGAGTAGCAAGAAGTGAACACATGACCAACTGAAGAAAAGCCATACCGTTACGGTTTTTCAAATTTCCCCAGAAGTGTGCGCTCAGCCGAGTACAAATTTATTGAAGCATCGCTGATGCAGAGACCCGCCTTTTTTTGTATGTGGAAAGCTTCCAGCAAAACTCTAGCTTTAGCGCTTGCACTTCTGCCCAGAACCTTTGCTTCTTTAAACCGTGGCACGCACTCGCAAACCATCACATGCGAAACTAAATTCGCAAGTTTGTCTTGTTTTGTTAAGTTTCGAGAGTGTTCCCTTAAGCGGTCATTGAGGCAACGCCCCGTCTGCCCGATATAGCATTGCCGCAGGACAGGGGAATAAAGTATACCACTCCCTTAACGTGTCGACACCTGACGAAGACATCTTCATGCTGCTTTTTGCAACCGCGCTGACCTTCACCGCAGATGCGGGTGCACAGCCTCGCGAACTTGTTTGACGCAGAAAAAACAAGCGGCACGTTGTGCCTGCTGGCCACCTTTTTGAGGTTGTGTGAAACCTTATGAATGTAAGGCATCACCTCAGGTTTGGTCTTCACGCGTTCAGGTGCAGCCTTCATTCGTCGGGGCCCAAATTTCTTGACGAGGGTATCAGCGACAGCTACGAGGACCGAGCAAGGGAAGCCTGCGGCCAATAGCCTGCGGTCGAAGCTAAAAAGCATTTCGTTGAACCCACTGTACAGTGGGCCCAAAGATGGGCCCACTGTACTAGAAATATACTTCAATAAAACTTGGTGCTGGGCTGGTTGGTGATGCATTCTTTAAAACTGAGTGGTAGCGCTAAAGAGGACGGACACACGATGAAGACGACACGACGACGAGGAAACGCTACTGATATTGAAGTATATTTCTAGTACAGTGGGCCCATCTTTTTGTGTGTTTTCTCCTTCGGCGTCTCACGTCACGTCACCCTCGTTCATCAACCTTCTTTTGAGTCACATCGTCAATGCCACTTGCCGCGCACGACGCCTAGCCTTCTGCCTTCGGAAAGGTCGGATACCGAATGAAGTTGTCGCGCTCTTCGGCCCGATCAAGCCTTCCTGGGCCCATGTTAAAAGACTGTGCAAGATTCTCAGAGCAGAGATCTGGCGCCAAGTAAGGCTCTTCCAAGACTGGCTACACCTGGCCTGCAATACCCAATACCCAGAGTGGCTCGCTGCACGGATGTATCGCGCCTTCAAGTCCCAGGCTGCTCAAATCACAGAGGTAAATTGGTCCTTCTTACTTAAGCACCTTCTCAGTAATGTTGCAAGGGATGAGCGTGCACCCGAGAAGGCAGTTGTGGTTGTAGGGGATGTCACGATTCCCGAGAAGGTTCAGCAAGTTTTGCAAAAAGGGCCAAAATACGCTGTTGATTCATTTGTGCCAGTGCACGACCTGCTCGCCACTAATAGAAACATCGCCCAGAAGGTTAAAGGAGAAGACCGTGAGAGGTGCCTTCTTGAGGGAGTAGACAGCATCGCAATGTTTGTTCCCAACACGGCCAGTCGTACCTCGAGACGTGCGTTGGACGGGATTGTTGCATATTTCAAGCAACACAAGCTGTCTCTTTTAGAAGCGGACAAAGACGGAGGCTTCGTCGTCATGCACGCGGGCATGTACAAGGAAAAAGGCTTGCAAGCAGTAGAGAAGAACTTTGTGCGAGTGAAGAAAAGCGATGTGCGTGTTAAAACCAGGTTCACGAACTTCTGCAAAGAGTTAAACCTGACAAAATTAGGCAATGATATCTCCAATTGCAGAGGTAACTCCTTGAATGCTTTCTTCACAGCAGAAACTCACAAACCCGGCATCCCTTTTAGGACCATTATTAGTGAGAACGGAACCTGGCAGCAATGTGTCAGCCGCTTTCTACTAAGTAAGCTTAAGTCGATAAAAGTGAACGATCCCTTCCTGACCAAAAAATCCCAAGAAGTTAGGAACTTTTTCCAGAATAACCGCCGTGTCGGTTATGCTTTCTCTGTGGATGTTGAGGATTTATTTTATTCCGTCCCTCAACCTGAACTCTTAGTTGCTGTGAAGGAAGCTGTCGAAAATTCAGGCGAACTCTCTTTTCAGTCCACAGCAGGAGTGCCTCTTGATGATTTTTTAAAGCTTTTAGAATTTTACCTGAGTGTCACTTTTATCCTTTTTGACAAGCAGCCTTTTCTGCAGCGCAATGGCATTTGTATAGGGTCCTGTGTTGCACCTATCTTGTGCGACATCTTTTTAGCCCATGTTGATCGCCTTTTGGATCGAGATTTTATTGGAGGCCCGGTTTTAAATGTTTTTAGGTTTGTCGACGATTTTTTGATCTTTTTAAAAAATCGCAATGACATTTCTTTTGAAAATTCTGTACGACAGGTCTTAACTACCTTTAATGACCATGGTAAAGGCCTGACTTTTACCCATGAACTTCCGCAAAATGGCGAGATACGTTTTTTAGACCTCAGGCTGAGGATAACTAAGGGACACACCTGTTGGGCGTATTTCCCACGTGCAAAGAAAGAACTTTTGCCCTATGAATCATCTCACTCAAAGACCGTGAAAAGAGCAATTGCATCGCTCTGCATGGAATCGGCGCTTCAAAAGTCGTGCCCGCACGAAATGCTTTTTAGCTTCGACTATCAGGTTCGCAGGCTATTGGCCGCAGGCTTCCCTTGCTCGGTCCTCGTAGCTGTCGCTGATACCCTCGTCAAGAAATTTGGGCCCCGACGAATGAAGGCTGCACCTGAACGCGTGAAGACCAAACCTGAGGTGATGCCTTACATTCATAAGGTTTCACACAACCTCAAAAAGGTGGCCAGCAGGCACAACGTGCCGCTTGTTTTTTCTGCGTCAAACAAGTTCGCGAGGCTGTGCACCCGCATCTGCGGTGAAGGTCAGCGCGGTTGCAAAAAGCAGCATGAAGATGTCTTCGTCAGGTGTCGACACGTTAAGGGAGTGGTATACTTTATTCCCCTGTCCTGCGGCAATGCTATATCGGGCAGACGGGGCGTTGCCTCAATGACCGCTTAAGGGAACACTCTCGAAACTTAACAAAACAAGACAAACTTGCGAATTTAGTTTCGCATGTGATGGTTTGCGAGTGCGTGCCACGGTTTAAAGAAGCAAAGGTTCTGGGCAGAAGTGCAAGCGCTAAAGCTAGAGTTTTGCTGGAAGCTTTCCACATACAAAAAAATGCGGGTCTGTGCATCAGCGATGCTTCAATAAATTTGTACTCGGCTGAGCGCACACTTCTGGGGAAATTTGAAAAAGCGTAACGGTATTGCCTTTCTTCAATTGGTCATGTGTTCACTTCTTGCTGCTCGGGTGTTTTATCATCTCACTTCGCGTGCATGTTTTCGATATGGAGATAAAGAAGGCTTGTGCAGTTCGGTTGTGCGCATGCGTTGTGATTCTTTTAAATGTAGAACTTTTTCGAAAAATAAACCAGTTGTCAGTAGCGTCAGTAGTGTCAGTTTCCTCGTCGTCGTGTCGTCTTTTCATCGTGTGTCCATCCTCTTTAGTGCTACCATCAGTTTTAAAGAATGCATCACCAACTAGCCCAGCACCAAGTTTTATTGAACACACCTGTTTGTCTTGCGATGGCTGTAAGGCAAAGCACAATCCCTTAACGTGTGCGTCTTTCGAAGCACCGCTGCCGAACTGAGGTACCCTGTGGTACCCCAGATGTCACTGGAAGACAGGCCGAGTGACGCCCACCTACGTCCGCGAACTGTTCGCGATTGCTTAGGTATTCAGCGATCCAAGAAACAAGTACTTCTGGTATGCCATAGTTTTTTTAGCTTAAATATTAGTTTGGAATAAAGTACCTTATCGAATGCTTTACTAAAATAAAAAGATTAACTCAATTTTGTTGTTATTTTCAATGCAAGAAACAAGAGTGTGAAGGACCGTGTTACTGTAGAATATCCCTTTCTGAAACCATGTTGAGAGTTGGTTAGAATTTTGTTCTCATCAAGAAATTCATGGAGGGCTTTTGCAATAATATGCTCAATTAGTTTACAGCAACTTGGCGTTAGTGAGATCGGGCGATAGTTTTCTAAAAGTTGTCGGTCGCCTTTCTTAAAAACCGGCACCACACGGGCTGGCCTCCAGTCCTTCGGCAAACTGGAACACGACAAGGAAGCATAAAATTTGATGACAAGGTACTTTGCGAGAGGTTCTGCATATCGGCGAAGAACATTTAGTATGTTATCGGCCCCAGAAGAAGTCTTAGATTTCAAATTCAGTAGCATTGAGAGCATTCCAGGGTAACTAATAATATTTGAAAAATTTGTAAGTGCAGTGTCTTTGGCAGCGGGAAGGCCATCAATTGCAGCACAAAAGACGGATATTCTGGAGCGTTGCGTGCCAGAACCACGATTTTATGACGAAGGACGCCGTATTGGGGGACTCCGGATTAATTATGCTTACCTAGGGATCTTTAACGTGTCCCTAATGCACATGACACGGACGTTTTTCGCATTTCACCGCTATCAAAATGCGGCCACCGCAGCCAGGACTGAATCGCGTAACCTCGTGCTTAGCACCGCAACACCGTAGCCGCCTAGCCACCGCGGCGGGTGTGTCTTTCTTTCTACAAACCAAGAAACCAGATATTTCATGGGGCCAGGCGTGAAAGAGAGCAGGTGGCAGGGCTAACACTGTGGTAAATGATTCTGCAAATAATTAAGAGCCAGGCTACAGTTTGTTCCGTACGAAAAATACAAAAGTGTTTTATTTTAAAGCAAGTAAAACTGATGGCTAAATAAGCCACATGAAAACAAAACAGAAACAGCGAACTTCTTACTACAGTGCAAGGGATCCAGATTATACAGGGTGTTTCACGTAACTTGAACCAAGGATTTAAAAAAGGTGGTTCACCACAGCAGAATGAAACCAACGACATATGATTTGCTGTCATGTGGCGCTACTTAAGGTTTATTTATACTGGCCTTAATGAGTCAATTAACAAAGATCAATTATGCAACATATTTAATATTCCCTTTAGGGCCAAATGTGTTTCGTTACGTTGTAGAGGGCATTTCAAAATGATCGATCCAATTTTCTGCACGGCGCGCGCGTGGCCGGGCAATATACGCATTGTTGGGGGAGTCGAAGCCGATTCGCCCGACCTCCCGCGCTGACTCCCCGCTTTCCTTCATGTGTCGCCCCCGAGATTGAGCCGCGATCAACAGTTCCCCTTGCGTCCGTTCGCGAAATGTGCAGTTGGTGCCGGAGCACAACAGCGCCACCCCCCCTCCCGTCCTTGCACCGCCACACGGCCTTTCGCGCGACGGAAGACGGCGCGTTTGCTCTATACGCCTTCTTGCTTCGCGCACGCCAAAGTGAGCCGCGATCATCGGCATCCCCCGCGTGGTTTCACTCGCACGTACAGTATACGACGCGCCACGGCGGTGTTATCGTCCTTGGACTTAATACCGAACATCACGGCGACGCCGATGGTGACAAAGCGTCCATCTAATTGCTACCGCAATAAAAGAGGACAAAGAACATGGTATATCCGCTGCATAAGCGGGAAGCTGGCCCTTTCCTGCAATTGAAATATAATACTGAAAGCGAAGTTTGCTTCCGCGCAGCTCAGGCTAGGTGCGGTAAAAACATGTAGCAGTCGATAAGAAGACAGGCATGACGGGATCCCCGGCGTCACGGCATCTGCGCGACGCGCGGCCACGCTGGGTGCATACACATTCCGCAGTGCGCGTAAACATGCTAACGTCTTTACGCTTTGGATAGCGGAGCAGATAGAGAAACTACAAGCTCTCTTTCTCTGTGGACGCGCGTTTTCGATGCCGCCTCCACTATCAGCGCTGAAAATGCCGCGCAGGAGCACAGGGCATGAAAGAAAAAACTATATTCATCGTGAGCCCCTTGTAATCTGAACTCCCGTTTGTCGTCTGTTCTACGTCTAGTCTACGGTAACGTCGAAAAGCAAGAACGAAAATAAAAATCGGAGCTAACTTCAGTACCAGATATTTACCGCATTAACTACATACAACACCGCCACGACCTTTTTTTTTTTGTTGAAGTGAATGTTAGGAGAGGTTGGCGCCTTTATGGTGGCACCGGCTACCCCTTGTCACTTGGCAAAGTAAACAAATTTGCGTAAGAAGGGAGAATGGCGACACGAAATATGGCACTCAGTAGAACACTGGGTGACTGAAACATATACAGTCCAACAGTACATGAGTCGCAAAGTTCTGCGCATTAGTTCAGTCCACGTATGCATATATAAAGTCAGATGTTTTGAACAGCCAAAACACACAGCACATGTAATACACTGCAAGTACAGAACAGAATTATACATATTGCGTAAAAGTTGAGATCACCACATAAACCAATTATGAACCACGAACGACGTTTATGTTACTCATTTAGCGTATTCGGGTCATCTGATACTTAATATTTTCCCAAAATGTTGGTGTCCTCTAAAAACTTTTTCAGAGCGAGAAGTGCTCTTTTTTGAAGGCCCGCAGTTGGCCATGGGCCAAGTGCCTTTTTTAGAGTGAATGGTCTTCTGTCTAATATCAATAAATTTGCTTGCAGTACCCTTCTTTGTGGATCGTATTTCGTGCACTCGAGAAGAAGATGATGCGCATCTTCGTCTGGATGACCACAAGAACACTGCGGCCTAGAGACACGTTTTATCCTGTACAAGAAGTGTTTCGTAAATGCAGTACCAAGACGCAGTCGGTGTACCAATGTTTCAAATTTTCTGTTGTCTCTTAGAGTTTCCGGCACTGATAAGTTTATACATGGGTCTATAGAGTATGACTCCGAGTTTTCAGTTTGCTGGTCAAACCAGGTAGTTTTGCTGAGGCGACAAGAAAGAAATCTGTCTCAGGATCAGACGGACTTCACTACGCAATAGGGGAAGATTGGTTGTCTCTGCGTTATTGTGTGCTCGATTCGCAGCTGCGTCCGCTGCAGTATTACCAGGAATATTGTAGTGCCCAGGTATCCACTGAAATGCAATTACGTGGTTCATTGCGCTTGCTTTTGTAAGTTCTTTGAGCGTCTCATACAATAGCGAAGTGTTCAAAGAATTTTTCTCATTGCCCTGTAGTAATGTGAGAGCGGCTTGCGAATCGCTAAAGATAACCCATTTTTGCGAATGTTTTTCTGATGTTATGAAACGCAAAGCACACATGATTTCAAACAGTTCTGCCATGGTGGAAGATGTCTCCCGGGGTAATTTAAAAGTTTGCTCTAGCGCTCAATGTGGAATGACAAATGCTGAAGTCGAGGAATTTTTATGACACGAACAATCTGTATAAACGTGGATGTACTGGGGATATAATGAGTAAATTTGGAAGAGTGCCAGTTGCTGTGTGGCTACTATGAACATGTCTCTCTTAGATAAATTCCCGTCAACCGATAATTCTATTTTAGGGCATGTTAACATCCAGGGAGGGTAACTAACATCCACTTTGCATAATTCAAATCTTGGTAATAATGCTTTATGTTCTCGAACAACATCGTGAATTTTGCTTTTGTTTCTTTCGGTGAGCGCTAGGTTTAATTGTATGCTTCTCGTGTTGGGTTAAGATGTGATAAATATGCGGGCATGTTTCAACCGTTCATATGACTGGAAATGGGGGGTGACGAGCTTCAGCAATTACTAAAGAACTCGAGGTAGCCTGCGGAACCCCAAGACACACTCGTAGCCCCCTTGCTTGTAAACGTTGAAGACGTTCCTCAGAATTTTGAGATAAACCACGGAGAATAAGTGCCGAGTAAGCAGTTTTTTTTACTTATGAATGCATTATGTACTTGTAGTAGCGAAGAGACTGATCCCTCCCACGTTGTGCCTGCGAGTCGCCGAAGTACGTTTATTACTGCATTGGTCTGCTTTTCAGTTGCGCGGTTATGTGAAGCCCATGTTAGCTGGCGGTCAAGAATAACTCCAAGAAATTTATACTCTTTCACAAACATCAATGTTTGCCCGTTAAGCATAAGTTGGAAATTAATCAACTGTCGTCTAGTGAAAGGAAGTACGGCTGTCTTTGCGTATGAAAGACTCATGCCTCTTTCTTTTAAAAAGGTGTCGATACTATCAAGATCCTCTTGCAGCGTTGTTTGAATGTCTTGTATATGAGATCCAGAGGCCCATATACAGATGTCATCTGCGTACAGAGAATACTGTAGACCAGACGGGAGTTTTTGTGGCAAGGCTGCCATGACACAGTTGAATAAAAACGGACTGAGAACACTGCCCTGCGGAACGCCCTGCGGAACGCCCTGCGTGATGCTGTGATAATTACTTTCTCCTTCAATTGTTTCCATAAATATTTTGCTATGTTTCAAGAAATTTGATACCCATCGCAGCGTTCGACCGTGTAGGCCAAGCTCTAACATACCAGCAAGGACGTGTATGTGACTTACAGTGTCGAATGCTCTTTGAATGTCTAAGAATACTGCTACTGTCACATTTCCGCAAATTCGTTCATGTTTGACGCATGTGGCAATGTCTAATACTGCATCCGTTGTACACCGATTTTGTCGAAAACCGGTCATGTGGTCGGAAAGCACACATTGTGTGCTCACCACACCACCCTTCGAGCGCACCGTACTTATGTCGAAGACAAATCACACGCCAGCTATTTCTGTAGTAATGTCAAGCAGAATGGCACAAGGTAGAAAATAGTCCTGATAATTTAAACCGGTGGACGCATTTCGTTGACTGCCTTATAGTTACGCGAAACAATGACACATGCTGCCTTTTTACTTTATTTTACTAAAATGTGCTGCTGCAGTTCAATCTATGCAAATTTTGACCAGTTGTTTCTTATTTTTGCAGTCCACCATTCATACATTTAGTTATACTTTGTCAGAGACAAGAAGTGAGGCTAGCAGGCGACAAGCGAGCAATTCTTTGTGGCCACGAGCGTGATGACAGCATATTTTCGCGGCTCAGGTGCTAGCGCCTTCTGCGCTGTGCTTTCAATATGCGCCGACAGTACACCAAGTCACGCGGTCCAGTGTTCCCGTTAACTATTTTCAAAATGAAACGACTTAGTCAGTAACCAGGCAAAGTCATTTCCCGACGGTAACGCACTAAAACAGTCGAACCGCAGCTAACGAAGCAACAAAATCAATATTGGACGCCATGTGCCCTCATATGCGGCGAGTTCATGTGCCAGCAATAAATAAAATAAAATATTACACAACAGAAAAAAAGTCGCACTTTCCGATCCCTTCAATAGATTAATAGCTGATAGTAGCTAAGAGCTATCGTCGCTGAGTGAGCTTTGTTTAGAAATCACACGTTTTCTTTTCCCTTCTCGTAGCCCCAGCAAGAACAAGTACATTCCGAAAAAGCAAGAATAGACAATAATACATTTGTCAATCCCACTGGCTAGCCCTTACGTGTGCTATAACAAAAACTAAAGCTAAATTTAATACCCTAATCACACGTTGCCTCACAACGCGCACCAACGCTGATATGTCGGAACACGCAGTTGCTAAATTTTGTCACTGTCCGCCTGAATGTTCTTTCCGGACTACATCGTAGTCCTGTTCTGTGTCATGAACACGCGGAAAATATTGGGTTATAGACAACGTCGTGCACTGTTTGTTATGTACTTGAAAAGAAAGCCACTCACATCTTGCGGTTATCTGAAGAGGAAACGGAGCAGTGCCGACATGCGTTTACTCGAAGAGCAGCCGTCTTGATTATGGCACGGCGCATCAAAGCAGTGCCGCAAACAGCGCGTCATGTGTGGTATATGCAAAAAATGGCGTGCATGAAAAGAAAAACTCTAAAATTTTATTTTAGAGCTTTTTATGCAGTTACAATAATTTAGAACAGCTATATTTTAGCTTTGATGCGATTTATAGGCCGGAGGTCAAGAAGAAAAGAAAATTTCTGCTTTTTCTTTTAACAGGTTTCTGTCATTTAGCATTCGCAAGAAATTTCTTTAGCGGTACAGAGAATTCCTGTGAATTTTTCTTAGATTAACAGTTTTTTCTTACAGTGTGTCTTATACATGGGAAACCGTTCCTTGAGACGTACTGGAGTGATTTAAGTCCGCATGGCCGGTGTCTTTGCTGGCATTGAGGCGCAATGAGCCTCGTAAATGAGTTGTGTATTTAAAAAAACATTGTTACCTGAGTTGACTTTACTGCAGCATTCTCACCGTAACTCTAAGCTATGATTTAGCAGCACTGAGTAGTCAAGAAACAAAAGCGGTGATCGTAACAGCGTGGGTGCTGCTCTGCTACGGTATGAGCTGCGCTGTCTTTGACAAGCGTTCAAACTATTACCTGTAGATACATTGGCAAATACCTCACTTATTGGACGCGGTTTTGGCCAACACATAAAATACGTGTATCTAGTAATGACAGCATACCGTAGGGTCGAAATCACACTTGTCGAATAGCCGAGCAGCTCGCTGTGCACAACGCGAGCATCCGAAGCAGTGGTGGGAGAGTGGGAGTTGAGGTTCAGGTGAAGGAGAGACACGTACTTCTGGAGACCCTAATGGGAGCACGGCTCAGTGTCTGGGCAGGCATAAGTGGCAAGAAAGACGGAAGTGATGGAAGGAGAAGGTGACGTCCCATGGCGGGACTGGCAATGTGTGGCAGCAGAACTCTAGAGTGCTGGACAACGATGTGTCCTCCAGGAAGTTGAGGACTGCTTTGAAGACATGGCTTTGGCGGCGGGCGGGAAAGATCAGGTCAGCGATGGTTGAAGCAGGGTGGCTCTGCTGGCGGAAGGTAGCAGCGAGTTTTGCTCGTTTCGTTGCATGTGCTGGACAGTAGCACAGGAGGTGCTCCAGTTTTTCCCATGCCGCGCAATCTGTGCTGGTAGGGAAGGAGGTCCTGCCAAGTCGGTGCTTGCGGGCAGTGGTGCAGCAGCAGCCAACTCGCATTCTCAGCAGGAGTGTCCGCTGCTGCCTGCTGATACAGGAGCCTCGATACTGGAGCCTCGGAGGGGATTGGCACGGCAACCCTAGGTCTTGGTGGCAGCTTAGAAGCGCCGTCGAAGCGAGTGCCTCAATGTGTCTGAGGCAGCTACTGCATTGCTGACTGCACTTCAGCACTTCCTCGTCGCCTGGTATCCCTACATGGGAGAGGAGCCAGTGGAGGGAGATGTTGACACCGCTGGCGTGGAGGGCACTTCGTTTTGTGTCCAGGAGGGCTGAGCTGAAGCCGGCCTTTCCTGGTTGCTTGAGTGCCAGCAAGGCACCACGTGGCTCACACAGTACCGCAACTGGTCGCGTAGGAGGATCCTCGGCGAGTAGGTCGGCAGCAAGATGCACAGGAGTGCTTTACCCATACAGAAGGTAGCTCGACTCTCCAGGCGAGCTGGAAGTGTAGCTGCTGGATCTGTTCCGTAGTGTATGGAGCGAACATGCGGCATGACCATTCGTGGTCATTTCCAGCATTAGCCGACGTTTATTGTTTTAGTGACAAGTTTTCGCGTTTTACCGATAGGTGTCAACAAGTTCTGACAATTCCATAGCGTTTGAATTTTTAGCGTGGGTCACGAATTTCAGCGTTCCACAGATAGAGAAACGATGCAAACGCACTGAAAACATTTATCTCAAGAAGAGACTCTAATGCATACAAACACGCAGCACAGTAACCTGACACGCCATCAACCCTATACTCACATGAGCGATTCCCGAACCTAGCTATCTACAAAGCAACAGACTAGCCTCAGCTACGTATTCTTCTTCCGCTCGACTAAACAAGTAGCAAGAAGTCACTAGGAATCGGACGTTCTGAGCGTCGCCAGTCGTGCCGGAAATCGGCCCGGCTTGGTTTAGACGCGGAGTGGTCGTCGATCTCCGTTGTAAGTGGCGGGGTTGCGGTCTTCTGCCGAGACCAGCGTGGCACAGGACGCGGTCTTGGCCAGTCGGGCGTTGTGCAGCTGACGTGGCCAGGTCCTTGCCTCTGTGGCACTGGGCAGTGACTGGTTACGGCAGCTTGGGGCTGGACCGGGACGTTCAGCACTGTCACGGCGACGTAGTCGGCGCTCAGGAGCTGGAGCTGTCGCCGGCCAGCTTTCAGGTGTCCCCTCTCCGGTCAGTGGTGTCCGAAGGCGCTGCTTCTTGTCTCCAGAACACAGCTCGAGATGGGTCTCACCTGCAACTCGTCCATGTCAGCAATGCCAGTTCATCCACCTTCGCATCCTTTTTTTGTACCTCTCTCGCGATTCACGTGGTTCGCGCATCGTGTTTCTACTCCAACTTCGTTTCGCCGACCAGCGTCGTCGGCGTCTTTACACAAGACGCACGTGGCTCGCTTGTCACTCATGACAGCGTGCAGTTACTAAGCTGTGAGCTTCGATATTGCCACAATATCGAACGACGACGGGCTTCGAGGCGCTGGTACAGCGCTGCCTGCGATCAAAATAAGAGGCGAGTTAAATATCAACATTGTTGATACGTAAAACGTGAGCAACACGTTATGGTATGTCTAGCCTTTAACTCCACCAAGGTATCACTCAGGCGACAACAATCAGAGGTGTCTCCATATGTCATGTCGTGTGTCGCACCAGCGTACATCCCAATCCATGTAACTAGCGAAGCTCTTAGAAAACACGTTTTACTAGCTTTCGTGCTAGCAATATTTTCCCGGTACGATTTTATAAGCATTGTTTATATGGCACCCAGGCATGAAGCTTTGCAAGATAAACAACTGGAACATAACTCGACAGGAAGGGCCGTTAACATCTATTACTTGATAAAACGAGATAATGAAATGCACCGCGAATCTGCCACGATCAACCAGATGCACTCCAAGCGTTGAAAGAATATGCGCATTTACAGCAAAGAGATGACTTATTCCAAATCCCACTATTGAATTCCAGGCTGAGAACGGAGCAGAAGTTTTGGGGTGTCGTGCTTAATTCAGAACTAACCTTTATACCACACTATAAATATCTCCAGACACACTGCTTAAGGGCACTGAGCCTAATACTATCACAGATGACTTGGGACAGTGATAGGAAGTGTCCAATAAACGTGTACAAGGCCCTCGTTCGGTAACGTTTGGATGACGGCGCCACGCTATATCATTCTGCCGCGCCAAGCGCTTTAAAGACGCTGCACCCTCTTCATAACTTACGCTTCCGGCTAGCCACAGAAGCCTTCTGGACAAGCTCCTTACAAAGTGTGTATGTCGAATCGAATGAGTGGCCACTTAACTTGCAAAGGTCATAGTTTTACATATTTTCTGAAAGTACAGTTGAAATTTGCACATCCTTGCAACTCAACTGTAAACAAGACCTCGTATGCTACACTGTTCCATAATCGTCCCACAGTGAGACTGCTTTTCTCACTGCGTGTAAGAAAACGTAGCGAGGAAATGGGTGTTCCACTCCTCGAACATAGCCTGATGACCCCAACGACGCCATTGCCGCCGCGGCGGTGGCAACTCATAGAATGTGAAACATTATTTGTAGAGGTGACAAAACACGCTGCACAGGCACATATTAGAATGCGTTTCCTAGAACTCAAGTCCAAGTACTCTTGCTCAGGGTTTTACACTGATGCTTCTAAGTCACATGCTGGGGCATCTTATGCAGTAGTCGGTCCATCATTTCCGGAATCCTGTGTACTTCACCCGGAAACAAGTGCCTTTACGGCGGAAGCCTATGCACTACTGTCGGCTGTGAAACATATAAGGAAATAAAATACTTACAAAATAATTACATTTACACACTCTCTAAGCATTGTAAAAGCCATAATGTCACTTGCCAACACAAAAATTCCGTACTTATAGAGCTCTATTCAGTACTGTATAGAACTTATATATCTAAGCAGCATGTGATTATTGGCTGGGTAGCTGGCCATAGAGGCATCGAGGGTAATGTGCCAGCAGACCAAATAGCCCGACCAATTACATCGCAAGCTATTAATCCTACCGCTGCTGTCCCTGCAATGGATCTGAAGTTTTTCATACGAAAGAAACTGCGAAGCCACTGGCAACGCTTGCAAGACGCTGAAAGAAATAAGCTTCACCTGATTTCTTGTCTTCCGCAACGAAAACATGGTGAACTGATGTCCTATTCTGTCGTCTCAAAATAAGACACGCATATGGCACCCATAATTTTCTGCTCGCTGGAAATGAAGCTCCAACCTGTGGTAGATGCGGGGAGAGGCTGACCGTCCTCCACGTCCTCCTGGAGTGTCGCAAAGCCGAAGTTGAGAGAAATAAATATTTTCCTCTAGTATACCGGCAGCACGTCCCTCTTCATCCGGTAATGTTTTTTTGGTCCGGAACCGTTTTTTGACACCAAAGCAGCCCTCGGTTTCTTGCACGGTGTAGTGCTGCATGTTTTCAGCCCAAAGAATTCGTAGCGCATCCTCTCGCCAGAGGATGCGGCTGCAATAGTAGTATTCTGTATAGCGCTTGCCTCCAGGATCTTGGGCTGCAAGAACTCTGTCAAGGCAGTAGTGCTTCTTGCAGATTCTTACCGCTGATCCATTTAGTACATGTATTATCCTTCTAGAATGTATTTTTGTGTGCATAGTATGCATCATTGGTCATTGCGATAATCTTATTACATATACATCTTACGCACTTTACAGCGGCTGTTTTTAAGGCCCTTGTATAGCCACATCATACAGGGTGTTTCAGCTAACTTGGGCCAACTATTAAAACAAAAACATAGGCACTACTCCTGTCAAATTGACTAAGTATTGTTCTGAGCCATCTGGAGCACGTCATAATATTTTTTCCAATCCGCCAATCTGGGCAGTTAACAGAGATTGCCTAATTACTTTTCTTTAAATGTTAACTCTAGCGAAAAATCTTCAATACAGAATTTGTAGCGCTTGTTCAGAAACATCAGATTATTTCATTTATGCTAAGATAACTGCCCCGTTAAATTTTTTTTCCGAAGTTTTTTTAAAGTTCGCGAAATGTTAAAAAAATGCAACCTGACTGCCGGCTACGGTGCCGCGCTTTTAGTGCCCTGAAATGTAAGCTAAATGAATTAGCAAATGCTGCTCCACGCAGGGAGATCGATTGAGCAGGCTGTCGGTAACTGCGGTAGACGAAAAGTGACGAAAGGTACGTACCGTATTAAGAAAAAGTTAAGAAAAAGCGACCGCCACGTGCAAATGTGATATGGCAACGGAAGCAGCATTTGACGCAGCGCAGGCATTACTTGCTTTCTTTTTGGACCAGTGCAGAAACACCAGGGAGAGGGCGAGGCTGGTAGTGTGATGAAGGACGGAGATAAAAACCGGACTGCCTCTGGTCCTGTATCTGCATTCGTACGTGGCGGCCGCATTTTTGTTCAATTTTTTTTCTGAAAACGGTACAGCCATTTAGTCACTTAACGTCCATGGCAGTCACCGACAGCCTGTTCAATCGATCTCTGAGCCCGGAGCAGCCTCTGCTAATTCGTTCAACTTACATTTGAAGGCACTAAAAGTGTGGCGCGTTAGCCGGCAGTCGCGTGGAGCTTTCTTGAATTTCGTGCACGTTAAAGAAAGGCTGTAAAAAATTAAACAGGAGCAATTATGTTAGCATAGATGAAACAATCCGATGTTTCTCAACAAGCACTACAACTTTTGTACTGAAGATTTTTCGTTAGAGTTGGTATTTAAAAAGTTCATTAAGTAGCCTTTGTTAATTACCCAGCTTGCCGGTGTGGAAAAAAAATATCATGACGTGCTCCATATCACTCAGAACAATACTGCACCAATTCTACACGCATAGCGCCTATTTTTATTTTTCCAATACTTGGCCCAAGTTAGCTGAAACACCCTGTATATACCTCTCGCAATTCACTATTACACTGCCAACTCAATAACGCTAACCTTGCGCACTTTGGCCATACTTGGCCTTTGCGCCACAAAACCTCGTACTCCACCACCACCACCACCACCACCGCCGCCGCCACCACCACCACCACCACCACCACCACACCACCACCACCACCACCACCACCACCACCACCACCACCACCACCACCACCACCACCATCATCATCATCATCATCTTCTTCTTCTTCTTCTTCTTCTTCTTCTTCTTCTTCTTCTTCTTCTTCTTCTTCTTCTTCTTCTTCTTCTTCTTCTTCTTCTTCTTCACTAGTATCTCAGCAAGCTAACAAAGATTAAATGATAATGCGACCGAGTGCGCCGCAGTTTTGTGACCACCAGCTGACCAGGTTTCATGTTAAGAGGAAGGTTTAGTTCGGGTGCTCCTATCTAAATACATGTAAAAGGAGAATTTGTTTTTCTCGGCAACACCTTGAACCAAATTTGGCGAGGTTTGTTGCATTTAAAAGAACAACTTAAGACCTACTGACTGTTGGTTTCGAATATCTTATTTATGTCATACATTTTTTACTGAAAATTGGCAGAAATCGAAACTTTTCAGATAACGAAGCTATCAAGTTTACAACTATGGTAACTCAGCAACCAAAAATGATACCACAGTTCTGTGAATTGCATTTAATAGTACATCTAAAGCGGACAAAATTGATATGTTATACATGAATATAAAAAAATTGGTAATATGGAAATACATCTTTTCCAGAACCCTTGTAAACAACGTAACAAATTCACGTAAGATGTGAAATCACATATCGAATTTGTCCGCTTTCAGTGATCTAATGGATACCGTTTACAGAACCGCGATATCTATTGTTGATACAGAGCTATTAATTTGTAAGCTTCGTGCTTGTATTTCTTTCAAACTTTCGAAGGCTTTAAAATTCTTGTAACAAAATTCAGGCCCTAAATCGAAATTCCACTTCCAATTCACTAGAATTTACCTTTTTCTCTCAAATGCAACAAATTTCATTAAAATTGGTCCAGGGGTTATCTCACAAAAACGTTTTTACGTTTTACATGTATTTGTAAAGGACGCGTCGCAGTTGGGTCCGAGCTAAAGCTTCCTATTAAGGCAGCCCAGCCATTTCACTGCTGGATCACACACTGACTCAGTTCAGGGCCCCGTATGGCTGCTATCCTCATCGCCATTCTTTATTCAAGCCTTGAGGGCTGCTTTAAGGGCATTGCTTTCATATATCGTATAGCCTTTCTGACGCACGGCTAACACACACTAGTGACGTCACTGGCAAGATGCATAACTCCGCAACAATGTGCATTGAAACTGAAATTCTATCTTTGGAAACGTTTGTGGTGTTCTGACTATGCTGTATGTTTAAACAATGTTTCACTTTGAATCAACGCAAGGGGAAAGGATGTGCCAACATATGCTCCGCTAAGGTCGTCATAAACTTTCTAGGTGTGTTTGTTAGGCCGACCATGCATGTCATGTACGGCGGTCATACTTCGCAATGCATAATACCTAAGGCCTAGAATAAAAGAGACAGATATAGCATGGTTTCTGTTGTTATCTGCACGTACTAAGTCTTGAAATTTTTGCCAGAATACTCCGATTTGAGTTTGCGGTTTTCATAACCTAAAGCGTGCAGAAACAAAAGCTTTCGTGATTATATAATTCCTGCACTAACGTATATAATATGATGATTGGCCACTATAAACAAAAGGCAGAATGCTGTATACTTAATATTATTTTTATTTGTAAAAAAACCTTACAAGGCCCCTACATGGAGATTGAGTAAGGGGGGCATATAATTAAATAAGTACACACAATCTAGTAACAATAATAACAATAAAGAATACTTTCAATCTGCATACTTTCAATGATAGCTTATATATGTGCTTTACTGTTCACAACATATGTTGCTTAACAGAACTAGATAGGTTGGAACGAGTATGACGTTCCAAGCTTATTCAATACTTGGGTTACGTTTCCGACGCTCACTAACGGATGAAGTGAGGTTGGACGCAATTATTCTAGCTGGTGCCACCAGCAACCGCGATATGGCCTCGAGTATACAATTTCAGGGCTACGTCGTTGCCCACTAAACACAAAACTTCCAGAAAATTCCCTTAAAATGGCTTTAAAGACGTGTACACATCGTCGTATATTATGAAATGTTGAAAAAACATTTGTGGCAAGATATTTTTGAAAACGTTTTTAGAACGTCCACCTCGAAGAGCACATTTAGGAGCTGGTGCTTTTGACCAAGGATACTCGTTGAATATCGTATTTCTATGCTTCTACAATTAAAGAAAAATTTAGGAAGGTTAATTTTCTTTTTAAATGCTTGTATTTCCTGGAGTTGCCGGACAGAATAAGACCTGTGCATTTAACTGTGCTTAGCAAAATCGGATTCGCCTATTACATAAATAATGCCACCTGAATTATGCCAAAAAAAGGCGAAATGAATTTACGGCAGGCGAAGGAAATCTTAATTCTCTGTAATTGATGAGCTCTTATGCCATTCTCTATTCAGATATGGTAGAGACTGCTGATTTGCTGTGAGTTTTGGAACAGGATTGTGGACTATAGTTGATATTACATTACGCGATATGTAGTGTAAAATGGACACACAAGAGTCAGGACAGCAGAGAAGTCTTCGTATTCTCTTTCCTCTGACGTGCGCCGTTTTCGGTATGGCTATGCACCGTTCTTCAATGAACCTTAGTGTCATGATGTAGCGCAAGCTTACAACCACAAAGGCACGCATAGAACACGTCACAGGATCTGTCGTGCGTGTATCTTTGTGGTTGGTGCCCTTGTGCTACATCATGTCCTTAAGGAGGCACCATCTAGCGCAGAAACGTGTCCTTCAGGGACACACTTCGACGCCAACTTGGGTCACTGGGTATGTTCAGTTCTTCAATGCAAAAGAAAGCTTTAAAGCTGCAGAGCTGAACCTGCGTCACACGTATTCAATCTTATCTCAATAAAGTATATGCACAAATGTGCCACTCGCGGACTTATTGGCGGTGCCATTATATGACACAGCGTGTCGAAAGAAGGAGCGTGAATGAGCATCCAGGCTGAACACACGCCTCATATACGACGCGTTTCGGCGTTGGTACTTCGGTGTATCGCTACATTGCGCCATCGCTAAACGCATTACCGTCATCTATCTCAAGATGGACTCTGCCGGAATTTTTCGTATCTAACTTCTTTCACGTGCCACCTTGTGGTAATGAGTATACGCCACTGAGTCTTAACCTGAATAGGCAGCAGCTAGGGCCGATAGGTATCCGCCACTGGGTCTGTGTGCGAATAGAATCACAACGTAGACTACTGGGTATGCGCAATTAGGTATTTCGCACTCGGTAAGTGTCCATTCTTAGTCAATCCTTCAGAATCGGTGTTCGGCACACTCCAGAAAAGAAAATATTCAGAATTTCTGCAGCGCTGCGCGAAATCGAACCTTCGCCGCATGAGTTCCTCAAACACAGTACACTGATGCTTCAGCACGCTGCGCCACGCATTTCAGAGATCACGCGTGGACTTCGTGGCAGCGCCGCTAGATGAAGCAGCCACTATAGAGCAAGGCATAGGAAAAGAGACCGTCTGCAATAGATATATACCCGGATGCACATTCCTTCAGGGAAAATGTGAGAACTTGAAAACAAACAAACCACCCGGCGTCTGCAACATCAGTAAAATCTTCAAAAATTTGCACAGAAACTGCCCTCAGAGTTGCCTAAGTATTCGTAAGCATTTTGCCACTTGCTCATCTTCACCCATCCCACTGTCATTGTCAGTGCCTCCCATTCCTCCTTCGTGTTGTTCGTGTAGTGGTGTCCTGTTGCGTAGCGCGAAATCCCACGTAATGTGGTATAGGGTTGGTGTGGCCCCGCATTACGGGCACTCGTCCCTGTAGGCTGTGGGATATATGCGACGTAATATGCGTAGGTTCGTGTAAGTGCCTGTCTGGAGCCTCCGCCAGGCTGCGGCATTCTCTGTCTTTAGTTTTCGATGGCGTGGGGGACATCACAAGTGAATATCGCAAGTGTTGTAGTTCACGATGGCTGAATAGAAATTGAGACCAAAATCACCGCACCGACTGGCATGGGGACAGTGCCGTCAGCGCCTTCGCAGAGGGAGGGGTAGTGTGGGAACGCTGGCATGATGAGCGGCATCAGAGCCAGCTGTGGATAAATACGACGACGAAAGCGCGAGCAGTGGCAAGAGCGCGAGGGGCAGTATGGGAACGCTGACATGGTGAGCGGCATCGGAGCCAGCTGTGGAAGAAGACTGTGACGAAGACTGCGACCGTGGCACGAGCGCGTCCGCGCTGTTACCCCGAGATACGCCGACGCTCAAGCCAGGAACAGGCGCTTAAGAGCTGCGCTCTAAAACGACGCAAGGTCCGGATGCACAAACATGCTGTAGTCTGAAAACCGAGGCGGAGTGGGGCGCAATTGCTGAATGCAGTCTTGTAGGCACTGGAGCTACTGCAACGGCTGGGGCGAGGGCACCCAAGGAACGAACAAGTCTCCAGGAAGCCGCAGGGTGCACCGCAGACGTGTTCAGCTGCTGAACCGCCCAGGTCACGACGAAGGACGGCGTTTAGGCCAAGAAGCACTACAGGAAGGTTATCAACCCAGTGCTCTCGATCCAGACGCGCAGTGAGGGAAGCCTCACTCCTAACCATTTCGTTGACCGAGGGATGGTATACCGTGGTACGGCGATCGTTAGTGTCAAACAGGCGATTGAGGTAAGGGAAGAAAGTACATTAAATGTGCCGGCCGCGGCCAGTTGTAACAATGTTGGAGAATCCGAAGCGGTGATCCCATGTTGAAACGAAGGCTTTGGTGACCGTTGTACGGCAATCCTTAGTGCCAAGCACGCGGTTGAGGTAAAAGAAGAAAGTAAATTGAAAGTGCCGGCCGCGATCAGGTGTAACAATGTTGGGGAATCCGAAGCGGGAAACCCATGCTGAAACGAAGGCTTTGGTGACCGTTGTACGGCAATCCTTAGTGCGAAGCAGGCGGTTAAGGTAAGGGATGAAAGTACATTGAAAGTGCCGGCCGCGATCAGTTCTAACAATGTTGGGGAATCCGAAGCGGGAAACCCATGCTGAAACGAAGGCTTTGATGACCGTTGTACGGAAATTCTTAGGGCCAAGCAGGCGGTTGAGGTAAGGGAAGAAAGTACATTGAAAGTGCTGGCCGCGATCAGTTGTAACAATGTTGGGGAATCCGAAGCGGGAAACCCATGCTGAAAAGAAGGCTTTGGTGACCGTTGTACGGCAATCCTTAGTGCCAAGCAGGCGGTTGAGGTAAGGGAAGAAAGTACATTGAAAGTGCCGGCCGCGATCAGTTGTAGCAATGTTGCGGAATCCGAAGCGGGAAACCCATGCTGAAACGAAGCCTTTGGTGACCGTTTCCGTAGTGACGTTCGGAATGGACACGGCTTCGTGCCAACGTGTGAAGCAGTCACTGATTGTCAGAATGTACCGGCAGTCGTGAGAGGGAGGAAGCGGTCAAACTAAATCAAGATGGACAAGGTCAAATCGACAGCCAGGTGGCAAGAAAAATTAGGTGGGTATCTTCTCTTCATGTAGCGGGTCACTTTGGCGATCTGGCAAGCGAGGCACGAGGGGGCCCATTGGCAAACATCGGTGCTAATGCTCAACCAGACGTACTACCGTATAACAAGGCTTTGCCTGGCACGTCTGCTTGGATGGCAGCTGTTGTGAAGTGATTGGAAAACCGCACGACGAAAGGCAACCGGAATGAAGTGAGGGAGGTGTAGTCGCTGACATGTCGCACCAGAGTGAGCCAGGCACAAGCGGGTGTGGAACGAGCTGCAGACGGAGGGAATGGGAGTGCTCACGCAGTACTTGCAGCAAAGGGTCCTGTATCTGTGTCTGAACTAGACATTCTCAGTCCACAGCAGATGCAGAAGTTTCGAGGGAGGTGATGTATCAAAGTGTATCAGCGGCCTCCTTGTCAGTGCCTTTGATGTGCCCGATATTTGTTGTGAACCCCGACATATATTCCAGCTGACGAAACTCACGTGATACCTACTTGGAAGAGTCCGTACAGAACAGATAAGGCAAATGGGCTGGACCTCGAAGAAGTGCCGGAAGCGCTGGATGGTGGAGTAGATGGCAAGCAGCTCACGGCCAAAAAAACGCTGTAGCGAGCCTCGGGATGTTGCAGCTTCCGAGTGAAAAAGCCAAATGGATGCCACTCCAAGTCGATTTTTTGTTGGAGAACAGCACTGATGGCCACGCTGGACGCATCTACCATGATGCGAGTAAGCACGTTAGTCCTCGGATAAATGAGAAGTACCGAATCAACGAGGTCTTGTTTAGCAGCCCTGAAAGCAGCTTGAGCTTCGGGAGACCAGGCAATCGCGGATGAGAAGCTCTTAGTTGTGCAACGGCCAGTCAGTGAATGCAGAAGCTCAGCTCAGTGCGGAATAAACGCAGGGAGAAATTCGCTAGGCCTAGGAACTCACGCAGCTGACGTAGGGTAGTAGGTGCTGGTAGGTCTTTCACGGCCTATACGGAAGAGGGCGACGGACACATTCTCAGTACCGAGATGTGGCTGTCTACGTTTGGAACGTTTGAGGTGTGGTGCGTAGCCCAAAGGGCATGGGCACATACTCAAACAGGCCGAAGGGTGTAGTAATGGCCGTCATCGGGATATCGACAGGCTCAACGGGGATTTAGTGGTACACATTGAAAAATTTACATTGCTAAAGATCTTGCATCCTTCCAAGTCGCCTGTGAAATCTTGGATCTCTGGAAGGAGATAGCTATAGAGGACCGTGTAAGCGTTGAGCGTCCGGTGTTCTCCGCGCGGATGCCAGTCACCCGCTTCTTTCTTGGGCACCAGATGAAGTGGATAGACCCAAGTACTAAACGAAGGGCAAATAATACTCAGCTGGAACATGGGATCAAATTCCCGTTTAGTAATCGATGCAAGCTCACCGAAGAGGCGGCATGAATGAGCTGCGACAGGTGGACCATGCGTGACAAGGTGGTGGGTTACGTTTTGTTTGGGTGACTGATTTAAATTGCAGAGCCTCGTGACCTCGGGGAAGTGTTCGAAGGTTCTAGCACAGGGGCAAGGTAGGATCAACGTGCTGATGTCAGTAGGAGCGACAGCTGACAGAACGCCCGGGATGGAGAGGCGCATCCTGCTGTCAATCAGGCGACGGTGGCACATGCTGACGTCGAGGTCTTAAATGAGTCAGGAATTCGGAGCCGAGAATGGGCTGATTGATGCCAATTAGATGAAGACCCACCGGAACGTGCGCTGCTGGCCAAGGTCGACAGTGAGGGACAGCAGACCATACGTGGCGACGGAGATAGAGTTGGCCGCACGGAGCGTAGGTCTAGGACTTCGAAGTGTGGTCACTCTTTGAAGACAAAAGCACGCTGGCTTCAGTACCTTTATCTACTAGGAAGCGCAGGCCATAAATGTAGTCCATGACTAAGAAAAGGGGACCAGGTTTTAAAGCGAGGTAACTTGCCTCCCTCAGTGACCTCAAGGCGCCTTTCCTGACCAGCTGCATGGGGACTTGGCCTGGCGGGCGCGGTGCTGAAATGTGCGATAATACCAGCGAATAGGCGATCTTCGAGGACTGCTCGGAGAAGACGAACGGCGGCCGAGACGTGAGGAGTAATCGCACTGATCATGAGAGGACGTCCGTAGCGCGTCTATGGAAACGGCAAGCTGGTTGATCCGGGACTCTAAGGGGTATATGACTGAGTACTCTGGCGTTGGAAGTGAGGGCGGTGACCGAAGGTCGTGGACTCGATCAGCGAGCTGGGCGGAACGGTCGAGGGTCAGGTCCCCTACAGCGACCAAGACAAGGCAGGGTAACTGCGGCAGGCGCTGCATAAAGAGCTCCCTGAACAGCACACTGTTCGAGTAGACGTTGCTTGTGCCCAGTAGGTGCTGCATGCTGTTGAGCAGCTCGGAGGGACGGCGATCTCCAAGCCCTTTGGAGGCGAGCAGGTGCTGGAGGCGCTCGCTCTCAGACGCCATGGTGCAGTGCAAATAATCTCCATAAGTTTCTGGTATGGCACATGGCCCAAAGGTACAGCGATGACGTCCGGCACCTCCTGAGCGACCTCAGGTTAGAAATTAAGTGGCGAAACCAAGAAGTCTTTGTAGTGATGTGGTGCAGATCGAAGATGGCTTCGACGTGGGCTAACCAAACTTGCGGGTTCTTGCACCAGAACGTGGGCAGGCGGGACTGAAGAGCTGCGACGTCCCCTGGGTGCGAGGTAGCTTCAGGCTAAAGGTTGCCTGAGGGCGTCAGGCTGCTGGGATTGGTCATATCTTAGGCCGGAGGTACCACTGTCGTGTACGGAGGGGGTCGTAGCGGAGCGTCAGAACAAGAGGCCCAGTGTAAAAGGTTTCTAGAAACAAAGTGCGCGTACCGTGCTTGCTCATCGACCACCCGCCTCTAAACTTTATTCTCCTCGTCTCTCGCAGCCGGCACCAAGGCGCCGGCTGAAGGCGCTGACCCCAGCTTCCCAGCATTACGGCGTCGGCGGGCGCTACAATATATCGACAATCACGTATTTACTAAAAGGCGCTATCTCCAAAATGCGCGAATTTGCATTTCCCCTTCGAGGTGCTGCAGGGTTTGCAGAAATCGCAGTTTCGGAGGATACTTTGTGAGATATGCAGCGCCAGACCTTCGTTTATATGTACTACATGCTACCCTATGCAGTCAATAATTATAGCACATCAAACCCCTTCACCAAATGCGGCGGGTCATACATTTGACTGTACTCAGGATGCGCCGTAAGACGTCGGAGCAGTTAGCACAATTTCTTTTATCCGCCACAATGGCTATAGGCTGTCTATACGCACGAGTCGTTCACTGTTGTGAACTGTAGCTTAATATAACCGTAATATCTACAGCGAAACGCTGGCAGCGAAAGCTGTGCACGAAGGCGAGCTTTCTGTTAGAGGCGCAGCCTTTTGCGTGGGCCGATCTCGTTATTAAGGGGAAAGCCTTAGGTGTCTATGTTGGCGGTGCGCTTGGCGTTGACTCTGGCGAAACTGCGCCGTGAAGAAAAATGGCGGACGCTGCAAACAGTAAAACCACGTCATCAAATGCTCGGATATAAATCACATTTCTCAGGGAGGTTCCTATAAACAAAATAAATTAGTGGATTTGAAGTGAAATTTGGTAGATTTAGGTTTCGGTGGGAATCGAGCCCAGGCCTCCGGGGTGCGACACGATCACGCTTCCCTGAAGCCACGGCTGCTCCACGGTTATGGCTAAGGGCGTGCCTAGTATGCGCGCCTGATTGAACACGTCACGTGATCACAGAGACGTGCTCGTGTCACTGCTCGCGCGTTCTTCGTCGTCTTCTTCCAAAGCTGGTTCCAGCGTCGCTCATCATGCCAGCGTTCCCGAACTGCGCCTGGTGCTGGCGTCCCTGCTCGCGCGCTCATGGTCGTCTCACCCGAGTACAAATTTAACGAGAACCCGGGCGGACGCAAAATAAAAAAAATACCAGAGGAAACGGCTTGTTCAGCGAAGTCCTTGCTTATTTATAGACAGTTGTTTTGTTATTGGTGATTTCGCATTTATCCTTCGCCATTGTTGGTGGCAGCTGCACTGGAATAAAGGCGTAGGCGTTAACATGACGGACCGCAGAACATTTATCTACTACAAACCGAAAGGTACATTTATCCAAGATTTCAATATCTTGCACCAGGGCCTCTGGAACGTAAAGCTAGTCCCAAATGTTCTATTCCAATTCTGCAATCAGCCCTCCACGATTCGTTAAAAAATTTCCAGCCACCACCCACTGTGCCTGCCTGTCACGAGACGTCATGAAAACCGCAAAAACGCCCGATCTGGTATATGTGCACACTGAATTTGCATGATTAGATTAGATTAGATTAGACGTAACTAGAGCCACGAAAACCATACAAACGGAACTGGAGGTCCCAAGGGTTGACCCTCACCTCGCTCACTTACTCGAGGCCAAGGCCTCGATACTTACGCGATGGAGAAAGCAACGTCTAAACAGACGACTGCGCAAACGCATCGCGAACCTCAACCAAGACATCGAGCAATACTGTACGGAACTCACACGACTCCAATGGCACGAACTCTGTTCGGCGGTCGACGGCCGCATGCGGACCGGAGGTAAGTGGAACCTCCTGAAACGCATGTTAGACGACAGCCAAACGAAGGATAATCAAAGCCACGCGCTAGACCGACTTTTACACTCACATAAAGAGAAAGGGGGAACGGAGGAGTCTTTCGTGGTAGAAATTGCCAAACGATACCTTCCATTAGCCGACGCTCACCCCAACGATTACCCGAGCATAAAGTGCGAATCCACTCCCGAGCTAGACGCTGCCTTCACGGAAGCAGAAGTCCGAGAGGCGCTACACAACCTAAACAGCAGGTCGGCCTCAGGACCGGACGGGGTAATCAACCGAATGTTACGTAACTTAGACGACCAATCCATTACATTGCTCACGAAAGATATCAACCACGTGTGGGAAACAGGAGAGGTACCAACGCAATGGCGCACTGCCACGGTGGTCCTCATTCCCAAACCCGGCAAACCCCTTAACCTGGACAACTTACGACCCATCTCTCTTACTTCATGCGTGGGTAAAGTGGCGGAGCACGTCATTCACAACCGAGTGTCACGCTACATTGAGGAACACGAACTCCTCCCATACAACATGGTAGGGTTTCGACCCCACCTATCCACTCAGGATGTTATGTTACTCCTAAAGAGACAGATCTTCGACGTTAAAACAAGAGACGTTCGAGGCATCCTCGCCCTCGATCTCACGAAAGCATTCGATACCGTCTCGCATCGCTTCGTACTGGAGTCTGTTGCAGGCCTCGGCCTCGGCCAGAGATTTCAGGAGTACGTACGCTCCTTCCTGAAAGACAGAGAAGCCCGACTGCGAGTCTTAGAACTAAAGTCGGACCCTTACACGCTGGGCTCCGTCGGAACACCTCAAGGCTCAGTCATCTCTCCATTACTATTTAATATAGTGATGAAGGGACTCGCAGACAAACTACGAGACATCCCGAACGTAAACTGCGCTTTATACGCAGATGACATCACCATTTGGAGCCCGGGAGGCTCCTTGGCAGACATGGAGCAGGCATTACAGTCTGCCCTAAATGCCACGGAAGACTACCTACTAGACACAGGCATGAAACTATCCTCCAAGAAATCGGAACTCTTACTATTTCGCAAGTCTTGCCAAGGAGTCCGCTACCTAACACCTCTAGACGAACTTCCGATAGCACTACACACAAGAGACGGACAACAGATTCCGCGAGTCGACCACATACGCATTCTTGGGCTTCTAATCGAAGCCACCGGATGCCACGGACACACTATCAAACATTTAACCGCCAAAACCGAAAACATGATCAGACTCATCCACAGAGTCTCGGGGCGCAGAAAGGGTCTCTGCGAGGATAACCTTTTGCGCGTATACCACGCATTCCTTATGAGCCACATTAATTACGTCGCCTCTGCCCACAACTGGACGAAAATAGAAAAGACGAAACTCAACACACTCATTCGCAAGAGCATCAAACAGGTCTTGGGCATTCCACAAAGAGCAAGTACATCAAAGGTTGACCAGTTAGGCATGCACAACAACATCGACGAAGTGATCGAGGCTCAGACTATGGCGCAAATACTACGCCTATCCTCGTCCAAAGCCGGTAGACTAATCCTAAACGAAGCTAATATCTCCCCATCTCCCTATTTCGAGCATGCGATTACCCTACCGAGCGAAATTAGAGAGAACTACAAGGTCTCACCATTTCCTAGAAACGTCCACCCACAACACAACGTGGGCAGGCGCCGGGCCCGCGCCCGCGCGATTCTCGATCGCACCGACGCGGATCGTGAAGCCACCGCATTTGTGGATGCGGCCCAGTACGGCAACACATCCACTTTCGCGATAGCAGTCGTGGACGGTAACGGAACCTTACGATCATCCGCATCGGTTAAAACGACCACCAGCGCTAAAGCAGAACAGATAGCCGTAGCCATCGCCATGGCAGACCCCACATTTACTCATGTCCTCACGGACTCGCGTGCCGCAATTCGGGCCTACGAAAGCGGCAACGTATGTAAAGAAGTGGCGCACATACTACTAGCGAGCTCAATGGAGAGCAAACGACGCCTCTCCTGGTTCCCCGCTCACATGGGGAAAGACATTCACCCGCGGAAACCAAACCTCAATGAAACGGCCCACGACCGTGCGCGAGAACTTGCCCGCCGCGACGGTCCTACGGCCTCAGAGGGGCTGGACATTCAGTTTAATGACCCGCTACTCACTTATCACGAAATCACCTCATACTATCGCAAAGGCAGAATGAAATATCCGCTCCCGCACTCCAAACTCGAACGCGCGCAGGCGGCCGCGTTTCGAATGCTACAAACGGACTCGTATCCTTCACGAGGCCTACTGAGTCACTATAACTCAGACATCCCGGCAAATTGCCCAGACTGCCAAGAACTCTATTGCTCACTCTCGCACATGCTATGGCAATGTACCGCGTTACCAAAGGGCCCTCTCTCTAGTGAGCCCGAATGGGAAGAAGCCCTGAAAAGCCCGGACCTCAAACTCCAGCTCAAGGCCGTCCAGAGGGCCCAAGAACTGGCGGAGCGTCACCACGTTCCCGTCCCGACTTGGGCGTCGCCTACGGTTTTGGCCCGAGGAGCTCCCCGCATGGGATCTCTAACGGCTTAAAACTCCTCAGGACCTCACTGAAGTTCTTGACTGACTGACTGATTCGAAGTTTGACCAATTGCTATTGGTCAAACTTTATCGGGATGCGCCCACTTTGCCTGTCTGTCACGCGACGTCACAAAACCGCGAAAACTCATCGTGTCAAAGTGATAAGTACGCGTTTCATTCTCAAGAGCTGGAGACTGCCCATTCCGAAATGAATAGAAGCTGGCTGCACGCCGACCGCGGTGGCACTGGCTACTTGGAGCTCTAAGGGCGCAATGATTTATTTGCGCAAAATAAATTGTTTTGCGTGACTGTATAACGTTATCGACACCTTTCAGCATGCACACGACACTGCTCTACTAACTTTACTATGCTAAGTATCCGTTTTAGCGGCATGTTTAACCTTCCATTGCACGCCGACGCGATTTTCGACAAGCCACCGCAAGCTAAGAAACTGGAAGCGGAAGTAAACGGCTAGCCAAGTGCTAGCCGTTTGCTGTTATGTAAATACTCCTCGAAAGAATATGTAACACTTATGTTCACGATTAGAGCGATCAAAAAACATAAAAATTTCTGAAGCCTTTTTGGTCAAAATTTCTTGGACTGCACCCACTGCGCCTGCCTGTCACGCGACGTCACAAAACCGCGGAAAATCACCGCGTGAAAGTGACGCGCGCGCGTTAAAGATGCATTAATATGCCGAACAAAACTGATTTTTTTTCTTCTGAATAGCTTGAGACTGCCCCGTTCCTAAAGGGATAGAAGATGGCTGCCCGCCGATTGCTCTGGCAATGGATACTCGGGGCTACCGGGAAGCATGGATTTATTTGCGTATAACGAAAATTGTTTCGTGTCATTGTAACATTATCGTATCCTTCCTGCAGGTATACGACATTTCTTGGCCAACTCTTATTCGCTGTGGACCAGCTTTAGCAGCATTTTTAACCTTCAGTTGCACTCCACCGCAATTTTGGACCATGCCACCACAAGCTAAGAAACTGGAAGCGGACCAATCGCAGACGCCGGGCACAGCTCTCCTTATCCGCTTATGGACTTTCATTGCGCTTGCTCGGCCCCACTGATACCCTCGCCACTTCAGCATGCTCCTCACCTACTGTCAGCCAACTAGATTTTTAAAAAGTCACTCAATGTAGGCAATGTCATTCGCTTCGAAAGCAAACAAAAGTGACCGCTTATAAACGAGGAGAGCGTTTAAATGCGCCCTTCAAACAACGCTGTGGGTTACCACCCATTGCTTGCGTCGGCGGTTAAGTAAATTGGATCGTCCGGAGCTTGGAAACAAAATAAGTTAGAATAGTTTTACTTTAGAAGGCCGCAGCGTCAGAAATTTCATCTCGCATATCATGAGCAAGAGGATGGGCAGTCAGGCAGTAACTAACATGAAATTTGTAGATAAAGGACCGTGGACGCAAAAGAAATGCTTTGTAGAAATCGGTCCGTGAATAAGTCACACGCAGTCAGCATGTGACTTATTTGTGACTAGTGTGTGACTGAACAGCGTGGCTACAATGGAGACAATGTTTTGTGATTAATCTGTAATGAATTCTAGATCTCCAGGACTTTTTAATGCGAAAACATTAGAGGCGAAATGCGAAAACACCCGTGTGCTTAGATTTAGGTGTACGTTAAAGAACCCCAGGTGGTCAAAATTTCCTCCACTACGGCGTGCCTCATAATCAGAAAGTGGTTTTGGCACGTAAAAAAAACATAATTTAATTTTTTAAAGCATTGTATGGCTCAAGAAGCGAAAAATCCGGCGGCGTGGCCGAAGGTGATACAAAAAGTCACGCGGTCACAGAGGCGCGCTCGTGCCACTGCTCGCACGTTCGTCGTCTCCTTCCACAGCTGGCTCCGATGCCACTCATCATGTCAGCGTTCCCATACTGCCCCTGCCTCCGCAATGGCACTGACGGCACTGGCCCACTGCCAGTGGGTTCGATGATTTCGCTGAGTTCTGTCGTGTGCTCTGATGGACGAACCTTCGACGGGGATGGTACAAAAAGTCACATGGTCACAGAAACGGACCGTGCCGGTGGCCGGTACATATATAGCGCCATGCGTGGCTGCACGGCCAATCGGTGCGGTGATTTCGGACAGTTGCGTCGTGCGCTGCGATGGACGAACCTTCGGCTTCTGTTTCTCAGTCAGCAGCTGCGGCCGGCTCCTTTGGACGTCCACGCGAGCGCGCGAACGAGGCCGAGGCACGTGATGCGATAAATGATACAAGGCAACATGAAAACATTAACATTTTGTTTTGTAAAACGTGTCGTTATCAGGAAGACGTCGCAGTACTTTGCCGTTCACCCACGTAAGGCTCCCTGTGTGCCCTAGACGTGAAAGGATTCGTTTATCCCAGCGGTTATATAAGAAACACGCTTGACGGCTCGTGCTACACGGACGCTAATGTAACGGGCAAGTCAGCAAGCCTAGACAAATGTGTATTAAGAGCGCAGAAACGGACGAAGACGCACGCATATGGCCACTTGCACACATTCGTCGTCGTGCGGTCGGTGTCCTACCGTCAACGGCATGCCGTCGCGGTCATTCCGTCGTCATCACTGTGGCTTCGACTTCCAACTCTCGCCTTGCCGCTGTCGTCATACCGTTGTCGTCACGCCACCGTTGTCACTCTGTCGTTACACCATCATCAGCACATCAGTATCGTCGTTCAATTATGCACCCGTCACAATACCAGCTTCGTCAATTCATCGACGTCATTGTTTGTTCTTAATTCTATCGCAATCAGACTGTAGCTATTCCATCGTGAGTAGGTCACTGTTGCCATTCCATCGTCGTCACACCGCCGCTATCATACGTACGTTGTGATACCATCGTCGTCGTGCCGTTTTGGCTCTGCCATCGTCGTCATTCCCGCTTCTTCGTCCGGCTGCCGTCATACCGTCGCCGCGACGCCATCGTCATCGTACAGTTGTCATCTCATTATCCTCATGTCGTTGTCGTCGTTATGTCATCATCATAACTTACTAATCGACACCTCATTGTCGTCGTGCCGTCGTTGCTATGCGCTTTTGTCGTTCAACCATTACATTCCCTCTTCCTCGTTCTATCGTCGCTGCCGCCGCGTCATACAGTCGTCGCTGAGCCTACACGCCCAAGGCGACTTTGACAAGAGAGTACCATAGCAAAGTGGTACCATAAGGTAGCCTGCGGCATCTAGCGGGCACAACAAAAATGTTATAATTACCACTACACGTGTTAAATTAACGTGGTTTCGGGAATATGGTATGACCCTTCATTGCTCGAGTGCTACTCGCATTGCCGTGGACAGTTATCGCGAGACGAGTTCTGCTGCAATTATTTTTGATTTTTAGATGCTCGTAAGCCCAACTATGAAATACTTTTTTCACGTTAAGAAAATTACGTGCTGAAAGGGTTACCTGAATGATGGTTGTTTAGCATTTAATTTCTCCTTTGTCAGAGAAGCGTTCATTTAAAACAAAAGAAATGCATGCATCAAAAGAACGTAAATAGTTTTCGTTACCAGACAGACTCCTCGGAAACGGTACTTCTTTTTTTGCAGTGAGGAAATGTTTGCGTTCAAGTTAATTTGAAAATTTCAATAATCGAAAACACCTACTATAAGGATTTCACGACATTCTTGAACATAGTAATTATGCTGTGTTTTATAAATATTTTTTGAATTTTCTATTCTATTTGATTATCGTAATTTGTCCTCACGATATGTCCCGCCTGCCCTCGCGAAGATTGGCCCGTCGGCGAGAACAAGAGAATCGAAAGAAAAGAATGTGTGCAAAATACGACCCCTGTATGCGGGTAACATGTACTCTGAACATCCGAGCGTACAAGATGTGATTGTATAAGCAGGTTGCAGCAATACTTCATATGCAGAGGCCCTGCACTTGCGTAAGGAACCAAAAGGACTTCTTCTTGGGCAAGTTGGTGCTTATATTTCCTAGGTATACTTTGTTGGCGCCCAGTTGGCGCTTCACTGTCTTCCTTTCTTCTGTACCTTTCCAAGAAATGTATTTTGCGCCACAATGTATACCTAGAAAAGTGTAAGGAACGCAGCGGTGGAGAATCATTGTACTATTCATCTTATCTTCTTACTTCTAGTTATTTATGGCTGCAGAGAGCATGACATTTTAGTGCCACTGTGCAGCCATTGCTCCCACAAATTTAGTGACGACAGTCATAAAATTGTATCGCTGAAATAATGCAGCCAAAAGCATATGACTTGGACAACCATCATCATGGAATGTTCCATAACATTGACGTCAACCGTTATGTATATAAGGATTGGCATTTTATTGCTCCGACGAAAGAACTGCGGCTTGCGACTTTACGATGCTTCGTTTCAGAGCTCTGACTGTAGCAATTATTGCTGTTGCTCTCATTGCGCTGTAAGTACTTTTGTAAATGTCTCTATGTGTGAGTTAAACAACTGATCTCCTCATTTAATTTGTACCACTCTAAAATATATGCAGCCTGAAATTATTGCGCCATACCCTTACCCCCGTACTCAGAAATACATCTTAACTTGAAGCCCATGCTTGACTTGATCTCAATGACGCCTGTCGTGAACGCACCAAAAGAAACGCAATGAGCGTATTGGGGCATTCGCACCAGGCGTCATTTATATCAAGTCAAGCATGAGCTTTAAGATGCATTTCTGAATACGTGGGTAAGTTGCAGCGTCCACGCTGTTGAGCCAAGGAACAATACGCGTGTTCCTAAAGTCAAAGCTTGTGCTCTGAACGACGCAGTGAATACCATAAGCGAAAACTTGAGTTCCTTATAATTATTGAAAAACTAAACAGTACGCAACAAAAAAATACCAGGCAAAGATGAGATCCCTACGAAATTCCTCGCTATTGCGAAGAAAGTGTAATGTGAAATACAAAGATCTTGCTGCATGTGCTGCACATTTAAGCCTCACGGTTTATGACAGTGTTACTTTGTTGCCTGTTTTTCTACCTTATGCACTTGTCAGAATAAAATGTCGGTTGCGCTAAGTGCTGACCATAACTGGAGCCGTGTTCCTGTGGTCATAGATGCAACCATATGCGGTGATTTAAATGCGAATTCCAGCGAAGTAACATTTTTCCAATGACGGATACTGCAAGACACCAAGGGTGCTGTAACGTAAAGCTCTTCCAAACCTTTCTGTTTCATTTCTGCGATGAGTCCTCCGCGATTGGTCAAAATGTGTTCGAATCACCCTTGCTTCGCATGTCTGTCACGGACGTCAGGAAAACCACGAAAGTTTCTCAGCTGATATAACGTGTACAAACTGATTATGTATGATTAGACCGAACCAAAGAAGAATAATTGTTTCGATTCGACGTCTTTTTCCCCATCAGTCTTCCTCAATTTTTTTCAAGATTTCGGGCTGCGGGCATTTCACCTGTCTGTTTCGCGGCGTCACAAAACCGAGAAAAATCCACCGCGTCAGAGTGACGTGCACGTATTGACGATGTATTAATAGGCTGAACAAAACTAAATTTGTTTTCGGAATAGCCGCAGACTGCGCTATTCTGAAATGAGTAGAAGATGCCCGACAGCCTGTACCTAAACCGATAGAAAGTGCAGGTGACTGATGCCTCTCTCTCTCTCTCTCTCTCTCTCTCTCTCTCTCTCTCTCTCTCTCTCTCTCTCTCTCTCTCTCTCTTTTATTTTTAGTACAAAGTGCAGCAATCTAAGAGGTTCTATGGACGGATCATCTTGCCGTTTTCAGGTAAGACATGATATACCTGCGGCTACCGCATGTTCAAGATATCTATTGAATTATCTGAGCGGTGGTGCTACGTTGTGAATGTCACAACGCGCAATTCAGAAGAAGAGTTACTTCAAGTATTGAAAGAACTTAAACGTACTGGAGCAACACTTGTGCTACGAAAGACACCGTGCTAGGAAGCTTCGGATAAGTTTTAGCCGGAGATAAGTGTAAGACAACAGTAAGAGCACGAGTGATTTTGCAAGTTCTGGTCAGAAATTGATAGCGCGTGGCATTGAAACACAGTGATCGCTCCAGATAAATGCAGTGCCACCTTCAACACGATAAACCAGAGGAGGAGCTGCGAGACGAGTTTTTCAATTCAAGGGTGACAATTTGGAGCACGCTTAAGCTTCGCCTTTAAGAGTGGAACGCGATGGCGTTCAAGGACCGTTACTGCTTTTTATGCTTCCCGGCGACTGCAGCTTACGTAACCGCAACGTTTACCGGGAAACGCTGGCTGCGAAGGGTATGCCCGAAAGCGAGATTTCCGGTAGAAGTGCGGCCTTTTGCGTGGCTCGATCTCCTGTTATTGCCTCGCACTTGTAATATTTCAGTCTGAGAAGAGCTAACATAAAGGACATGGCTGTCGGTGTTTTTTCCCAATGCATTTGTTGGTGGGATGTGGTTCTCAAAATTCCGAGGAATAATCTGGTAAAGAATGAAAGACAAGGTGTGAACAACTTTGGTGGTAGGGAAGTGGTTGAGTATGCGTGGTTGGAAATTTGGTTCAAAACTATATTTGTCGATGCGACGTCCGACCCGGGACGCCGGATTTGCTGCGACAAGGGCTCCTTAACGCTATCGCGTTAAAATGCAACACACATAGGATGGTCGTCACGTCAAGATAGAATCTCAAGAATGACTGCATTTTCTAAGTTTGTAATATGTTCGTTTTAACCGTCGTTGACGGAGGATGCATAAGCCAACCTGACATTATTGTAAGTATTTAAATCAATATCTCAGTAACAACGTTCATGAGGCTTAGCGATGGCTCCATTTGATGAGATGCACCTTGTCCCACACTGAACGTTTCGGATGGGACGTCCACAGTTGATCAAGATATATATGAAGCCTTGAGACAATGACTGGGTACGGGGTGGAAGCCACCATTACCGTCCCTTCAGAGTTAAAGGGGCCATAACATAAAGCGATTCCAATTTGGTTATGATCCATATCTGCCATCATCTGGCATGACGTGTACACATTTATTATTCATGATTAAGCCGAACAAAAAAAATAATTGTTTAGTAAAGCAATGAAGGGGGCTAGTTGGTGGACGCTCATGATTATATTGCGCTTAGTGTTACACTGACGATTTTAAGTGAAGGACAGGACGTGGACTTCACTTGGACTTGGACGTGGACAGGACGTTGCGCTACGTACGTCCACGTTCTGTCCTTCACCTAGAAACGTCAGTGTAACACTAAGCGCAATATAATCACGAAAAATAATTATCTCTGATTATACCCACTTTCCGCCATCCGCCCTCCTCTATTGATAAATGTTTTGTGGGCTGCGCCCAGATTGACTGTCGTGCAACGTCACAAAATCGCGAAATGTCACCACGTCATAGTGACATGTACGCACTAATTACGCTTTGTTATGTAGAAAAAATTTTTTCGCAATAGCCGTAGGCTGCCCCGTTCTGAAAGGAATAAAAGATGGCTGCCCGCCGATCTCTCTGGCACTTGCTACTTGGCGCTGCCAGGGAGAATGGATTCCTCTGCGCATAATAAAAATTCTTGCATGGCAGTATACCATTGCTGAGCCTTTTCCGCACGGATGCGACATCGTTCTGCCAACTCTTTTTCGCTGAGAATTCATTTTAGCGGCATACCTATACTTCCATTGCATGCCGCCACAATTTCCGACCAGCCACCGCAAGCTCAGCAAGTGGAAGCGGACCAATCGCAGACTCCGGCATCGCTATCCTCATCCGGTTATCTACTTTTACTGCGCTATCTCGGACCTACCAAAGCCTTCTCCACTTATACAACCTCCTCGCCTCTTGTCAGCCAATAACAAAAGAAAAACCTATCAAAACAGCCAATCCTATTTGCTTTTGAAGCGAACAAGAGTGACCTAAAAAGGAGCAAAGGGCTTGATTGGGTTGTTCAAACAACGCTGCGGGTAACTGCCCGAAGATGGCGTCCGCGGTTACGTAAACATGACCCCAGGCGATTGCACTAAAACCATAATGACATAGGTTTATGTCACGCACAACCTTTGACTAAGTAATTTACAACGTTGTGGAAGCTATGCAAATGTGGCTGGCACAGACGCTTTAGACTCAAGCTTGGCGGACATACCGTGAAGATTATAGTCAGGAAAAGGAAAATTATCTTCAATTCATTATTTATTTTAACATTTGTGCGTTTAGGGTATACATGCATAGTTCTTCAGTGTCTTGGTGTTCTTACGACATGCTCATTTTGTTAATTTTATTTCAATGCCTTTTGCCATATTGAACCTTACGCTCTAAAGTGTAAGGTCGGCAGCATAAAGCTCTGCTGTTCTTCTGCCGACGGTTTTCGTGCTACTGCCTCAAGCTCGCTGTTGACACTCAGTGTGACAAGATCGTGAGTCGGGCCAGTGAGGTGATGTCCATAATGGACAGCTATTGAAGCGTTTTGCGTGTGCTGGTGCGCTTCAATATCAGGCCATGCTTAGTGAACCACGCTCTGTATACGAACCGCCGTACATGTACTGCCAACAACGGCATGCCGCACTCACGTCTTGCCGTCAAGTTTTTCATGAGGTCAAATCAATACAAGAGATTCCAACAGCGCAAAAGTCAGTACAATGCACGAGGAGCCAACAAAGAAGTTTTATTGCCTACTGTTTTCCACTCAAAGCCGAAGACCACAGAAGTGTTTCAGGGTAGCCTGTATTGCTAAGGTATTGTTCACTTCGACAGTGTCCTAAATCTTTGTAGCGTACTCTCATGGGTCTGTGCGGTTCTTAATATATGCAAAGCATGCTCTCCATAAAGGTAATAAACTATCACAACATCTATGACAACGCGGTATTTTGTATCAAATCTTCAAAAGGCTGGTCTAAATCCAAAAGGACACAAGTAATAATAGTAGAGTTCAGAAATGGCTACGTTAGAATCTGGAAAATAGCATAATCAAAGCCAAAAAGAAAAACCAAAAATCTAGTCAGAGAAGCTAAATAATCATTTAAGAATCACGATGTTGACTGTATTTAAAAAAGTTCAGGCTCCCTATTTAAATTTTGTGAACAGCCACACTGCTCAATGGTCGCAGATAAAAGGCTCTGCACAAAGGACAAATAGAAATATTCACCGAAAATATCTATAAATTACTCATGCATTGGCTGATGGACTGTTTACCTTTATACATAAATTCGGCGCACTGAGTGGCGTTTGTGCAGAGAGGTCCAAATTATCCAGCCTGTCCAATATCTCAGGCTCTTAATAATAGGTCGGTGACTTTATCAGTATTCTTTTGAAATCAGTGTTGGCCAAAACGGAGCTGAACTAAATATTAAATTATCGGTGTCACTGCGATAATCGCAAACCACCTCTAAAAATCTGACATTAATAATATTGCAAAGGTTGTTAGGCAGGACATCTATAAAAATTTTTTATGTCTCCAAAAACAATAAAGTGATATAGACAGCTTTTTAATACACTGTAAAATGCGGATATATACAAATAGTGTAAACAGTCTTTGGGTGCTTCTGCACCAAACGCTGCGCTATGCAACTACTCACATGTGTGTTTTCGTGCATCTTTCTAGCGGTGCACACTTTTCCGCAACCGAACCTCCAGGGGATGCCCTCCAGGATGCAAATGTGGTTTCGTTGATCGCTCGTATTGGTATCCCAAAAGAGGCCTCTGCGCTCCGATGAGAAATGAACAGATGGGTTACACTCCTTTCGAATAAAATAAATGAATAAAAATGCATAGTAATTCAACATGACTTGTCGAAATTCTATCTTTAGTGTTCCAGCGCAGCGCCACGTTGAACATCGCAATTCAATATTTAGATTATACATGTAGCCAATCAGATTTGACCTCTATTTATTTGAGAAATGCTCGAAATTTTCAGACGTAATGTAAATGACGGCGACTCTAGGCAGGGCGGCTAAAAGTAGATGAACGGTGCGGCGAGAGCAACCGCCGCGCCACGTGGGGTCATTGCGCGATTTGGTGGGTTCCGGGGGATCGAACACAATGGGTGGTTTGTTCATTGTTTATTGCCTAATATGAATACAGCACAAGAGAGCAGCAGGCAGCGTGTCTCAACCAGAGCGGCTCAGGCAATCTCGAGCTCGCGCCTCCCAGGCCACTGGCGATTTGGCTGCGGCGCCTGGCATTCCTCTTCACTACAATCGTAATAAAATTTAATTTTATTGAAGGAAAATGATTAGCATAGACTGTGCGCTGTATATCTGTCTGACCTGTAGGTCTACGCTGGAACCATCCCGAAGCCAAGAAAAGGCGAAAGAGGAGGAAAGCGTAGAGAGATGACACTGTCAGGCGAATCGATGCTTTTACTCCAGAGCCGCTACACGAGACATATATACTATAGCCGAAGCAACCGGCGAGCCAGAACATGATTAGTATGTACAGATGCCGACGATAGCGAGCACCAATACGGTTCACACTAACTTTCCAATCTCACGAAAGTGATCAGCAATACCCTAAGTTAGGGTATGAACCGTGAATGTGCGGCTTAATGTGGGAGCCATGGACGATTTCTGTGCTGCGGCGACGGTGGTCCGTGGGGGGGGGGGGGGGGGCGAACAGGTGTCCACGAGAGCACTTCGTCACCTGGGTGATACGAAATAACACGACGCGCCGCACCACAACAAACGTTCCTATGGTTCTGAGTGATAGGCGTGATAGGCATAGGCATAGGTTCTGGGAGGAACGTGGATGAAGTGGCGCTTGTCGAAAGGAAGGTAGTGTCCAAGACGAAAAATGAGATGCGGCCGTAAACGAGGAAAGGGGAATCTAATTAGTTGTGCATTAAACGGCAGTGCATTAAGCAAACGTGACGTAAAGCATATTGGTGTCATGGTTTGTACGATTGTGTTGAACATACATAGAGATCATGTCCGACAAAGTTCAATGAAAACGCTCAGAAAGACCATGTTTGCGGATTATACGCTGTAGTCGTCTAAAATAGTGTTAGAGACCTGAAGGTCTTCAATGAGAACATAAAAACAGAACGTCTTGCCACGGTCATTGAGGAAAACGAGAGCGTGCAGGAAAAAGTCGCAGTTTCGCCCTAAAAGCGAAGCATCGGTTGTGATAACAAATTAGTGGACAGCTATACGAAGTAAGGATAGTAGTTTCAACGCCCGTATAACTTGTAAACAAAACAATACTAAATACAGTTAAAAGCATGGTGTAACGTGCGCACAAGCAAACATGAACACATCTCGCTCGACGACCGCGGAAACTCGCTGTCAAAACGCTAGTGACGAAGCGCGGCAGCAGCAGTGAGCGAATTGACCTTCGTGCTGCCTCGCGCAGCAACAGGAACTAAGTCGCGAAAACACAGCGCGTGGTGGACTTTCTCTGTCGCAGATGGCTTTCAAGATAAAGCGGCCCGGGCGGCGTATAAGGAAAACATATCCCACGCAGAAGGGAGGGGGGGGGGGGGGTGCCCGAGCGAGACGCGTATTGGCTCTCGCCGCAGACCACTTCCGCTAACATGGCGGCACCCTGGACCGCAGCCTACGACGTTGCCTTCAAGATACCGGATTGCTTTAGCTCCGACGCTGGCTGTCGCCGTGGTGAATGCAGTGCAGCAGTGGGCACTGAAAGCCCCATTTGGTGTTAACAACATGCATGGCTTGCACTGTGGTGTGTCCGAGGCACCTGCAGACGATGAACAAAACGTGAACAAGGTGAATGCAGGAGCCAACGTTTCGACAAGTGGACTTGTCTTCTTCAAGGCGACATATGCTTTCCTCTCCACAGTATATATAGGTGGGGTTCTTCTAAAGGGGAGGGGGTGTGAGGCGGGAGAGCGTGGAAACGAGGGAAAGTGTGTTAGCGTGTCGAATTAGTAAAGTAACGCTGTGTACAAGGTCAAAGCCAGGACCCCCCCCCCCCCTCACCTCACCCCAGTCTGTCAACCCACGCGCGTTAGCCGGCGTTCTCACGCTCAACTACTTCGAATTCAATTCTATACACTACCTGCAAATTTTCGGCACTTAGCATGGGTACGCCATTCGCTCCCACGTATGCGAACATTTTCATGGGACAACTTGAAGCAGACCTGCTGAAATCCTACCCTTTAAAACCCCACACCTATCTTCGTTACATTGACGACATATTTATAATATGGGAACACGGCACAAGCGCCTTAACCAACTTAATTAGCCATTTCAATCGCTTTCACCTGAGTATTAAATTTACTGCTCACCACTCTCCTAGTCAGGTCAACTTCCTGGACACGACGGTCTACATAGAAAACGGAAAACTGAGAACGACACTTTACCGGAAGCCTACAGATAGCCAGCAATATTTAGACTACAACAGTCATCACCCGCGACATTGCAAGCAAGGAATTTTTGTCGGACAAGCGAAACGTATAAGAAGAATCTGCAGCGAAGACCACGATTATATCCACCACCTAAATGACCTTAGATCAACGCTAGCAGAAAGGAACTATCCCCAAGTTGCTCTCGATAGAGCTTATGATACCGCGTCAAGATTGGAGAGACAGTCGGAATTGGCGAAGAGACAGCCCACATTAGAATCTGACAGACCGCCGGCCTTTATAACAAAATATTCTAATGCACTCCCAAACATAAACAACATCCTAAGAAAATACCACCCAATATTATCAAGTAACGAGCGTCTGCGAAAAGCGTTCCCGGATGTACCCAGGGTTACCTATCGACGAAACAAGAACTTTAAAGACATGTTAGTGCACGCAAAAGTCAGCCAGCAGCATTCCCCCGTAATAAAAGCATGTTGTCGCCCTAGGTGCAAAACCTGCAGGCACCTTCAAAGTGATATTAAAATTAAAAGCACCGCAAATAATTATACACATGAAGTCAAATCCAGCTTCACTTGCACAAGTTCGGATGTGATTTATATGCTTGAATGTTCCTTCTGTAAGAAACAATATATCGGTGAAACAGGACAATCAATGAACGTCAGATTAAACGGACATCGCGCGGACACAGCTAAAAAGCTTCCCAAAGCCGTCGCCGAGCATTTCAACCAACCAGGTCATAACTTTGATGAACTTAAACTCTACATCTTACAGTCAAATTTTCGTTCTGAACGAGAAAGAAAATACAGAGAATCATACCTTATCCATAAGTTCAAGACATTGCAACCAATAGGCATAAACGTTTCAAAGGGAGCTTTAGAATCTATTCGCTATGCTAAACCTCAAGCTAGGCAATACCTCAATAGGCAACAACACTTAGTTTGATTTCTTGGCGTATCCCCCTCCCTTTTCCTTTTATTCCCTCATTTTTCTTCTTCTTCTTTTTTTTTTGTCAGCTGGCGTGTCAGACGCCCTTGACACGCCGGCTAACGCGCGTGGGTTGACAGACTGGGGTGAGGGGAGGGGGGGTCCTGGCTTTGACCTTGTACACAGCGTTCCTTTACTAATTCGACACGCTAACACACTTTCCCTCGTTTCCACGCGCTCCCGCCTCACACCCCCTCCCCTTTAGAAGAACCCCACCTATATATACTGTGGCGAGGAAAGCATATGTCGCCTTGAAGAAGACAAGTCCACTTGTCGAAACGTTGGCTCCTGCATTGACCTTGTTCACGTTTTGCTCATCGTCTTGAATTGCCATCTCCCGCATTCCCCGTCTTTTCTCGAGGCACCTGAAGCAACTTTAAATGCTTCAAGACATGCCGCGCAACGCTCCGCGAGGGTTGTGCGCACGCCTTTAGCAACGCTACACCTCGCTGCCGAAAGCCGCGTCGCTTGGTTTTCAACGACGCTGAAGGCATTCATGCGAAAAGGAAGAAGACACCGGGATAATGGAGCCATGTGTTGAGGCCACAACGATGACGACGACAGGGTACGTTTTCGTAGCAGTTCAAAGTGCATATTTCCGAGAACGTGAGTACGACTTACGCTGAAAACGTTACACGGAGCGCGCACTTGTCTGTAGCAATTCCTTCACTCACGGAGCGACAGAACACATAAGACGCGGAATAACAAGCGCGCATATGTTTGCAGATGTGCGTCCATTAGCCTTAAAATCACGCTTCAAAACATAAGCACTTCCTGCTGCCACAAGCAAGGCTTTATATTCGCATGAGTAGCAGGGCGATACGCTATCATTGAAGGAAAAGCACGTGGCCAACAACTAATTGTGTCATGTCTTATAATAAACGTAGACCCAGGGGGAACCTCTACTAGAACAAAGAGTTTGGTGTATCTCTTAAAAGTTATGAAAAAAAAAGCAAACAGTAATTTTTATGGCTTTATCGCAATACATTAGCGTAATGCTGTGAAGCATACACTGTATTCCAGTGAAGCAAATTGAGAATTTGCGCACGTACTGTGTGTGCGCAACATATAATTATTAAAATTGCAGACCTCACTGTGCCACGGTTCTCGCCTTTATTATTATGTCGGGTGCTCACCTGAGGCCTCCACGGGAAAGCATACAGTGTATTCCAATGAAGCGCAGTGAGAATTTGCGCGTGTACTACGTGTACGCAACATGCTAGTATCATCTCAGCTGCTCACTTGACGTCGCCGCGGTGAAGCATACAGTCTATTGCAGTGAAGCGAAGTGAGAATTTGTGTGCGTACGAAGTGTAAGCAACAAGTTATAAAAACTGGAAACCGCACTGGGCCACGGTTCTCGCCCTTATTATTATCTCAGATGCTCTCCTGAGACCGCCGTCTGCCGGTATTATGTTTATTTTCGCCTGCCTTGTGATTTCACCGTCATAGGTATAAGCATTGCGAAGAAGCTTCTTAAATTACATTCACCATCTTGAAATGCGTATAAACACCCAACCCCCTAAAAAATAAAGAAGAAAGAAAACCAATGAGAATACCTACAAGATCACAAATGATGCAAGAAGCGTCCACGAAATGGAAGCAGAAACAGGAGCGTAGTCTTCAGAAATCACCCCTCATCTTGTAAATATACGACCATGTCTTGATTTTATTGGCATTGTTCAAACAGAATTTTCTCAATGTAATGCTTATTCAAACAAGGCATAAGACCGCAAAAGTGTATAGACAAATCCATAATGCCTTGTGGATACGAACAAGGGTGGAAATACTTGACCCACTTCTGGTCTGCTAACAAGAGACCTCATAGAAGCCACCTGATAAAAGCAGGCGAATGGAGAGGTAATCCAATCGGCAATAGCACAAAGTGCTACATTAAGTTTTATAACTCGGAGATCTCTCAACTAGCGTAGAAGAAACTGTGTACAGACAGGGAAGCAGTTTTTATTTGCCCTTAATTCTGAAGAGACGCTGAAGTTTGAGTTCATTGTATGTGCATGCATAGCGCGGTAAATGAAAATGTTTTCATCCAAGAGCATGTTGCGAAGCGTTGTCCTTACGAGCAAGAGTAGATTTGCATGTTGCTCTTGAGCCAACAATGCTACTTCACGGTTTAGAATGTAAAAAGGCGGGCAAAAAGAAAAGCCAGGGGTGACAAGAGCATGTTTTTGCGCTGTAAAACATGAATCTCTTCCGTCTGGCCCAGTATTCCATTCTCGTCGACACTACTGTAGTGCACAGGGATTTTGAAAAATGTTTTTTTAGCAGAGAGAGAAACATGCACTGGAAGAAAAAGCTACTCATCCCAAAAACTGGTGCAAAATATTTCATTAACTGATAATGTAGCTACGGGTTCTTCAATGATTCGTAATGTATACGTGATCCACATAAATGAGAGCTGCCTAGAATAGCTGCCTTAGCACTGCTACTTTTCCATGCACCACAGAAAACGATGAAATTTGTTAGTTTCAGGTAACCAACTTCTTGTCACGAAAGGACTCGGCCAGACGCGATGTCAGACATCCTTGCCGCGCAGCAATACAAATGAGCTTTCTGGCAAACGCCGCAATTCACTGCACAAGCCTTTTGTATGAATAATTGTCATGTTTTGTTTTGAAGCTGTTGCGTCTGAATTCTTGGCAAGGGCTTGTCTTGACAATGTGACTCTCCAATACAGCACAACTGTCGTCCTGACGGTAATTCGGCAGCATTAATTACACCTGGCCAAGCGTACCGCCACGCAGTGCCTATGACCGCTCTGGCAGCCATCAATAATAATTGCCATACAACAGAGGCGGGCTCGTGTACTGTGAATTCATAGTGCACCACTGCAGTGCCATTCAGGTAATTTGAGAGCAGACCAGCACAGAGTAAACAGTTGGTACCGTCTCACAGATAACTCTCAATAGATCCTATCACATGCGAACATATAACAAATATGTTTCGTTAAAATTATATGCCAGTGTAAACACATAGTTTCAAAAGAAAAACGGATGAGAGGAGGAATACATGCATTAGTCCAGTACAGTTACTGCAGATTCACTTCACACGTGACTGGTAGTGTTTGGCACATAATTACAGAACATTTATAATGCACAGCCACAGGACAGCACTGCAATTTTGGCATCATATCTGTCGTAACAGTTTACCTGTGCTGTCTAGAAGTGGACTCTAGATCCTTTCCACCAGTATCAGACGCTTTTTGTCAGTGTTAACGCAAATGATTCTAGTTTTGCGCTATACACTGACTAGTTTCATTTCTTGTCTCCCAATACATACATCAGGGAGGTCAACTTGCTAGGTCTGCTTTCACGTTTGAAAATTGTCGATGAGCGCAACACTGCTTCGAAGATGAAAAACATTTTCCCTTTGTTCACTCTTCAACACTGTTCAACGGCTGGTATCTTCTAAATTGGGTCTATTCAGTTCAGGCCATTTACATATAATTGCTAAATTATTTTCTAACTCAATTCACTGTGAGTTTGTCCTGTACATGTACATGTACCCTGGGCAGCTACTTTTATATTCTTCACTTGTTTGTCAAAACACATTTTGCTCAGAATACCTATACTTCCAAGCATTGCCTGGCTTCCTTTGCAAAAGTTATTGAGGATACTCAACTGCCATTGGTCAATGCCAACAAATGGCATTGAAAGCGATTGTGGTACTGTTGAAACATCATTGAGGAAGTTCTTGACAAGTGTTGATAATTGGCCCGCGACATTTTGTCGAAACGCCATCGAGGCTTTTCAATTTGAAATTTCATTGGTGTGTTGTTGAAACTATGTTGGATGATGATATTGAAAGCCATTGAAGCATTGTTGAAGGCGTGGCGAACATAGTTGAAGACGTGGTCAACATTGAAATCCCGCTGAACTATTGTTGAAATCTGTTGTGCCAATATTGCAAGCCCATTAAAGTATTGTTGAAACTAGTTGTGTCGATATTGAAAGCCTATTGCAATGTTGTAGAAGCTGCGTTGAACGTCAATGTTACAATTATGCTGAAAGCCCTCCGACGTGTCTTGAGCAGTGTTCAAAACTGTACCTAAAATACTGCTGAGCTACGTTGTTTCACATAGCATTAGCCTTGATGTCGAGTTGATATATCTTTGAATTGGGAGGACATGCGCAAATTTCAACACAGGCGTTTCTGGATTGTAGGCCTGGATCACCCTGGGCTCAAAAGCATGCTCCTAGATAGCCTGTGATAAATCATATTGTTAAGCTGCTAGAAGGACTGTTACACCAGTTTTCAACTGGCTTAACACAGCAAAGCCAATGGTCATTAACGAAATCAAGAATGCGGAACTTATGCCGATAGGAACCATTTTTCTAGATGAAGTGTTCCTTCCTCACCAAACATTTGTGTAAATGTACAACCATTTGTAGCTTGAGAACACCTGAAACTTCTTAAAAAGTACCGCAAAGTACAAAGTGCCTGCAACTTGACAACGTAACAAAATTGAGTACTGACAGATGTAGTCTATGTGACCCTCAAGTAAAACAAGTTTCCCAGTAGAAATAAATATTAAAAAATGAATACCTAATGTACAAGCAGACTGACATGACAGTAAACAAGAACACTCAAAAAAGGTGCTTACTTTATTAGGTAGCCAGTAGTAGTATAACCATGGAATGATTCGCATGAGCCCATGGCAGACACCGATATGCGGGGTGGTCATATTATAGTTTCGCGGAATTTTCAAAGGCGGGCTGTTGCAGTTAACATGATTGTAGATCTGCAGCTGGAAGATACAGGGCACCAGACATTACTTGCAAGAAAAATTAATTAAAACGTGTAGTCAGCTAATTAACAAAAATACCCATAATTAACTTCTTAATTACTTTACGCCACCTATTGCAATTTACGAATTGTAGCCAGTGAGATTACAAGGCGTGTACACTTAGAATGAATTTCCAGAAGGACACCAGTGATGAGATGCATGTCAGCAAACTGGCTTTAAAAAAGCACTGTTCTGCTTACTTTTTCAACAAAACGCACTTTTATTCATTGAACCACAAAAGTAACTGGAACGACCATCTACTTTGTCCCATATTTCTGGAAAAATCTCGAAACTCGCGTCATCCTGGAAATTAATTTAAAGTGGATAGGTCTTGCAAACTCACTGCCTACAATTTCTAAATCGCAATATGTGCCCTAATGTAACTAAGTGAATTAGAAATTTTGTAACAATCAGTTGAATGTGCGTTTCCATCTTTCGGTTCCATTTTATGTGCTAGTAATTTCCACCTCTGAATAATCCAGCTCAAGAAGAAGAATTACGCTATCGAGCACAGGCAATATTTTAAAAAATCTGTAAAATTGAAAAAGGACCACACTGCATAATTCTTATTTATTGGTTGGATGATGCATGGCAATTTCACTAAACATGATCTACTTATGAAACAACATGGCAGTTGCAATAAATGTGCCATGGGAGCAGTTTATTGCGCTGCATTGCTTGTTGCATGATCCAGTTGTGTTTTCTGCCTTGACAACTAGGTTTAAACAATTTATTCCGCATCAAGCGGCTTGTTCATTTTGACTACTCCAGATTTCTATATGAAAAACTATGGCTATTAGTGACCTGCTGGAACACTTAAAAAATTATTCCTATGCGAGTTCAATCTGAATTTTTTTCACTACCACAAAAAGATAATGAAAAAATTCACAATGGTTTCATGCATACATGAAAGGAATAACATTGCGATTACAGGACATCTCTTTGTTGCACTTTAAATTTAAGCAAACTTACACGTCTTAATTCTTACTCATGCATTTTACATAGCAAAATGAACCATTTTTGTGAACTTAAGTAAAATACAGGTGTTATTGAGCAGAACCATCCTGACAATGGCACAGATACACCTGCAGGCGGGTCATTCCGTGCCAAATCGACCAGCGTTCTTTCAACACCGCAGCTACAGTTGAAATAATTTCTACATGTTTACTGGAGTTAAGAACACCATCCGTATTTTTATTTATTCTTTTGCAGAACTTTTCTAGCATTTTGGTGACGGTTTATTTTTCCTGCCTTACTGAGCTAGAAAACGTCAATCAATATTTTTTTTTCAGAGGAACACTGCATATGTTCCGGCCTTAAAATGGTGCGCATGGAAAGACGGTGAAGTGATATGACGTTGAAATTTTAAAAATATTTCAATACTTCGAGTGCTTCCGGCACCACCAAAGACGACTAAAATTGCAAATGTCTGAATTTTTTTCTCGTAACCCCGAAAAATTCACAAGATAGCAATTAAATATAGAAAGTATAGCAGAAAAATATTTCAATCTTTGAGGTTCAGCCGATCGCCTGTAAAGAAGCTGTGAAGTTATAATCTTTTGCAAGACGCGTCTTGTTCAAGGTCAAAAAAGCATAATTGGTGGTTGACCCAATAAAGTATGCGATATATCATTAGATAGCTCTACATGGCAGCTATGCATGTATGAGTTTAAAATATGTATATTTAAACGCAAAAAGATTTTTGGCTTTTTGTAACAGCACCGGCTTTTCTCCAACGTGCACATAAGCTTGCCGGCCGGGAATGCAGACGACAAAGATGCCTTCATCTTCAACACAGACAACAGGGAAGCGGTATTGTCACCTGCGTTTTATTGCCATGAGACTCGCGCCCTAACACAATGCGGCTTGTGCTTGGTGTGGGCCGGCTGAACAATACAGCCATTGCAGATAAATAATCAGTACGTGTTAAATTTGTGAGACTCTCCTGCAGTGTTAAATGATACGTACCATGCAGTTTACAAAAAAGATACTTGTTCCTACATAGAGAGTAAATCCAGAAAGAGCGCTCATATCGTACACGCAAAGCGTTTTAAAACACCTGTCACACTGTAATGCAATGTGGCATATCAACATGCATTGGGAGCATACAAGAGGCAGGACATTTTGTGCCCTGCTCCCTGGAGCCTGAAGCCTGTCATATGATGGTGCACGCAGAAAACACCTCTACAATTAAAACTGAAAGCCTACACGGGCATGAACACATTTCTTGTGGTGTTGCGTGTCATCATTGTTTCACAGCTGAACATGTTCGGCTATAAAAGTCATATGTGCCGTGTTCATTCTGCCTTGGTCGTGGTGGTGGTGGTGGTGAATTGTAGCAACAGGCGGGTTTAGCCTGACGATCAAGGCCGGCAATTGCTCCGCTCCGCCCGAACTTCTCTTACAATACCGCTGAAGGGTTTCACCATATGTTCATCAAACCGGCCTCTCTTAAGAATTCGATAAGGAGACGGGAAGTATCTTTGCGGGCTATAACTGATCCCTCGGGAAATATAAGGTGGCGCAGGCACGCATGCGGAAGGTCCTTTTTTTGCAGATTCTTCAGGAGAGCGTCACTTTCATCTTGAAATTTCTGGCAGGACTACGAAAGGTGCTCAATGTGTCCTGTCTCGTTGCATGCCGTACAGTTCGGAGAGATGATTCACCCCGCTTGAAATACCCAGGCCGGTGTACGAGCAGATCCTGTCCTTATTCGATATAGAAGTGAGGCTTCCTCTCGGTGATATCTCTTGGTTACGCAGGGCATATGCGGGGGAACCCAAGGCGACCCAAAGTGATTTCGAATGTCAGTTTTTTTCACCTGATTACTCTTTGGAGCCTTGACTTTGGGAGGATGATAGAGCGCTGCGTATGCAAGCCCATCAGCTTCTTCGTTGCCAGAAATACCAATGTGGGAGGGAATCCACTGAAACTTTACTGTAATGCCTTTGCTGTTGAGTTCTTTCACGATGACTAGTGATTTGCGTGGGAACTTGAGGGATGGCAGACCACGGTATAGTTGTTGTAACGCGGCCTTTGAGTCCGTAAGAACAACCACATACTGCGGAGGTAAAGTCTTTAGTTTGCACAGAGCAGAAGCTATTGCTGCGCCTTCCACAACTGTCGACGAGGCTATCCAGTCCAGACGGCCACACCACATATATCTTAGAGAGGGGATGTAGAATTCAGCTGCGCAGCGGTCTTCGTCTGCTTTGACAGTCTGACGTGGTCAGACGTGGCCGGCGACCAATTTTCGCGTTCATGTTAAAAAATGCGAGTTGAGCTGCAGCGTTTGACGTCGCTTGCCATCGTCAAACGCTCGACGACGGTCGACACTTTGTTTTTGTTAGTGGTGCTCAGTACATCAGCGATGACGGTGAGTTGTGCGTATTCTATTATGGAGGTCAGAATTATTGGGGTCTCTGAGCTCACGACCGCGTCGCTGTTGCCGAAAAGTAAGTTGAGCGTAGCCCAGCCGTGGTGGGTGCACGCACAAGAGCTACATGCCTTGTCCGGGGCGTGACCTGTGCTATTGAATGACGGGCAAACTCATTCTAAACTCGCATATCGCGAACCCCCTCCTCCCTGAGTAGAATTCGGGAACGTGGCAGCGGCAGCAGCAGCCTGTGCCATCGTATCCAGCCACAGCTTGCGTCAGTATAACTGTCTGGACCCGTTCACCTACACAACCGGCGTAGAGTTTCAGCGAGATTTTCGCCTTTCCCAAACGCCAGTGCGCTGGCTGTGTGACGAATTAGGCGAAGAGCCCCGTCTACGCAGACAGCGTAGAGGTCAAATTGCGTTTTGCGAGCAGAGATTGGTGTGACTCGGCTGCGGAACAAGAGTTATTGCGATAGCTTCGGCTCGCACAGGCTTCAAGCGCTGTGCGTCCACCGCGCCCCAGCGCCAGGCCAGGTCCGTCGGCGTCATAGGAATACTAGGGCACTTGCAAGGACCTGGGGTACAAACCGGACCAACCAACCTGCGAAGGCGAAGTGGTCACATTACGTAGGAACACCAGGAATGGACGCAGGCCGCCGCACCGCTGCACTGTAGGAACACCAGGAATGGATGCCGCACCGCTGCACTGCATGGGCAGAGAGGCGAAGGAGGTTACTTAGCCAACACGGAGCGCCTTGGCCGTCCGAACGTCCAAGGCAACGCCCAAGGGATGGTAGCCACCCAGACTGAATGTAGATAAGCCAACGAAATTGGAGGCGTGCCGAGGGAAAAACTTTGTTTTGGCACCATTAGTTTTTTCATCTTGGGGCGTTGTGAGAGCTCGTGAAGATCCCGAGTTTCACCTAACTCGGCGCATCCTGCATAGCACCCCTGAACAAGGGCACGAAGATTACGTGCATGGAACAATTTGCAGCAGTCAGCGACATGTTGGTGATCTCGGATTCAGCCGACCCAGCAAAAATGCTCCACGTTACTGAACCAGCCTTGATATTAATCCGTGTTTTCCGCTGCATAAGCAAGTCAGCTCAACGGTTTCTTACAGCAGTAGAAGTGCCTATTGTGATGAAGGATCCTACGGAGATCAGTTGCCAAGTATCGCATAATAACAGAAGAATGCGCTCAACCCCTCCGCCAAAGCCCCTATCGAGTTTCTATGCGAAAACGCGAGTCTATAAGACAGAGTCGACGAAATGCTGGATGGCGACATCACACAGCCGTCGAAAAGCCCATGGGCCTCTGCCGTAGCCTTGGTGACCAAAAATGATAGAACATTTGCGTTTCAAAATCACGAAGATGGACGTATAGGACAGACGACTCGTTTGACCGGCTCTGAAATGGACAGTATTTTTCGTCGGTAGACCTCAAGACCAACTACTGGCAAATTGAAGCTGACGAGAGGGATATAGAGAAGACTGCCTTTGTCACGCGAAATGGCCTCTTTTAATTCAGGGTCATACCATTTGGTCTTTGTTCGGCCCCTGCAACGTTTTAGTGTGTAATGGACACGGTGTCGATTGGCTTAAAATAGCAGACCTGTTCTGTCCATCTCGTTCACGTCGTCGTCATTACCTCTAACTTCGGCGATCTCTGGCCTTGTCATAATTTGGGCTACCACGACGATTCTCCCTTACCTACATGACAAGTCGTTCAAAGTCGTAAGCCAACATCACAGTCTGTGTTGGTTAGGTAAATTAAAGAACCCTTCAGGACCCCTAGCATGGTGGGGCCTCAGACTGCAAGAATTAGACATTACCCTGATACACAAATCCGGACGAAAACACTGTGATACCGACTGCCTCTCCTGCGCTTCTAGTTAACCGGGCGACGACTCTTTCCGAGGGATAATAAGTGCCGACGACTTAACCTCACAACAGCAAGCTCACATGGAACTAAGGAGCATTGTGGACTTTTGGACGAGAAGAGCGACTTTGTTCCAACGGTATTTAGGCGCATGCTGTCCTTATTTTCATTACAAAACGGCGCCCTCGTAAAGAAAAAAATTGGCAGTGACTTATCTCGGCTATGCTAGGATATACGTAGCGAAAGCTAAGCCATAGCTTGGTTAGCCTTGGTTAATCTTGATTGCGAGTCCAGGTTAGTCTGGTTGTCTAGCTATGTTGCGGCGTTTAGCCAGTCCTTCGACGCGCTGTTCGTCTGTTTCCTGGGCGATTCGTTTCCTCTTCATCTCGTTCCGATGTCGATTCCAGGCCTCCTCCTGCTTATCGAAAGTGTTGCCGTCCATACTGCCGCCTCAACTGTGGTTGCGGCGCACGTGAGCTTTCCTTTTCAATCCTCCGACATGTTATCAGGCATGCAACGCAGCTGGCGAATCGAGCGGAGGCGAGCGCAACGACGAGGACCACGGTGTGACGTCATACCAAACGGCGGTTTCGGAAAGGCGCGGCGCTGCGCAGCGGCGCAACACCTGTGGCTCGGTATTAGCACATCATAATTAGATTTCTCCGCTCTTTCTGCGCATGCGCGAAGAGCAGTAGTCGCCAGAGAGAAATGTGGGGACTTTCGGTCCTTGAGATTTCTCTTCGCCTAGGTACTACAGAGAAGAAAGTTGTTAGCTCCGTTCGTCTTTAGCCGAGCTGGCAACGCAATAGACAGAATGCGTGGCCGGCAAGGCGAAGAAGCCGTGTCCAAGGTGAGTTTGTTGCTATTTTGTTGCGACGGTAGCATATCAAATTTTTATAGTCGCAGGGGGATACTTTTGGAAGTGAGATGTCTTCTCGGATTACATTAATGGCAAAGCATTACGTCGTGCTAATGCATTCTTCATTAGCGTCGTTGAGCATACCACACATTTCAGGGGAATCATGGGAACGGAAACAGTTTGTGAATTCAACTGCCGTGCCGATTAATTAGTTCTTAATGTAACTGAGCATACAACACACTTGGTGATTCGTGGGAATGGAACATTTTGTACTCTGTATGTGAAAGTACTAAAACTTGCGTCGCCATGCAATCTGAGCCATTGATCCCCCGCTGGAGCGTCTGCGTCAGCAGGCGTTTGGCGTGTTGCGACACCACGTACCCGAGCACACGAGGGTTGGACCCTCCAACGTGTAGCCGTGTCTGAGGAAAGGGGGATCCTGGAGGTTCAGCCAATGCTGGGTGTCTGGACTTTTAAGGCCCCCCGGCGGAGGCAACACACCTATTTGGCCTCTGCTTCGCATAGACGGCTCTTCCAGACGGACCCACCTGGAGAATATCGACAGTCGCCTTTTCCTGTCCTCCACTTCAACCTTCGTCTTTCTCTCTAGCCTCTTTATCTTTCCTGTCTTCTTTTCACTTCTTCTTACTTCCGAATTTCCTGGCGGCATGGGTTAACCGTGTATAGTATATCCAATCTTGGTTGTATGCATTAGGTTATAGTGGCGGTGCATAGCTGCCGTGTGCAGGTTGCTCAGAACTTGTAGCGTCCCCTTGTTGGGCTCGGTGGTGGGTGGCTACCACCGTCGCCGAATTTTATACCATGTTATGGCAGAAGCTTTCCCGCGACTTCCAGATCGGCCTCTGCAAAGAGGCCGCATCAATGCACCTTTTCAATTTGCCCTCCGAACCGACCTAGACAACTTTCCACGTTACCACGTCTTGCATAGTGAAGGAACACTAAGTATGCGTAAGCTATCCCCTTTCTTGGTGGCGAAATGCCTGATAGAAAAAATTGGCAAAGACTATAACGCCTCGAAAATGTCCAGTGGAGACCTGCTTATAGAACTGAGAAAAAAAGAACAAGGGGCGAAGCTGTCCGAACTCGCCAGTGTTGGTGAAATCAAAGTCACGATTTCTCCCCATCGCTCCCTAAACACCTGCAGGGGCGTTATCTCAGAGGAAGGTTTTCTCAGCTAGAGTGACGAGGAACTCCTCGAGGGGCTCCAAGAACAAAATGTGATCAAAGTGCAAAGAATTACAATCCGAAGAAACAAGGAACAACTACCCACCAAATATGTGATCCTTACATTTGGTACTAGCATTTTCCCCACCTCTCTCGACGCAGGATACCTAAAGATAAATGTCAGACCATACATACCGAACGCAATGTGGTGTTTTAAGTGCCAGAGGTTCGGCCACGCATCACAATCATGTAGAGGCAAAGAAGCAAGTGCGAAATGCAGCGCCAACGATCACCCACCTGAAAACTGTAACGCTCCCCCACGCTGTGTGAACTGCAAAGGGGATCATCCAGCGTATTCACGATCATGTTCCTGTTGGAAGAAGAAGAAAGAAGTGATTGCTCTCACAGTAAAAGAGAAGATTTCATTTTTCGAAGCAAGGAAGAGGCTTTTACTCTTACCGCAAATAAGCCATGCCAATGTGGCGCGGCAGGGTGCAGCACCACATCGGTCTCAGGAGTCTACAGGGGTCACAGTCAGTGGTCCTGTAGCAGCTCCATCCTCCCCCTCGGTGGCAGCAGCTAGTGCTACTCCACCATAATCCAAGACGGCCCTGCAGACAGCTGTTCCTCAGGTCCCAAGACTAAACAGAACGCCAAGTACCAAGGAGCGTGTCTCGGCGCCTGGTTCTCGATCATCCAGCGCCTCAGAGACGGCGATGGAGGTCCATACCAAAACCCCGGCGTCATTGACGCCAAAAGAACAGCGCTCTTCTGAGCGCTTCAAGAAGGACATAACTATATAGAAACTTATATATATATATAGAAACTCCTCATAACTATACAGAAAAAGGGACAGGCAACCTGAGCGGTTACCGCCCAATAAACGATGTGTACTGCCCCATATCGCATGTCACCTTTAACTTTTAAGTTCGCAAACATCAGTACATTTTTCATTTACAACCATGGCTTTCATTGCACACTGGAATTGCAGAGGTCTTATACGCAATATAGGTGACATCAAAGACATTATCAACACTTTTTTGCCAGTTGCAATGTGTCTTCAAAGAAACGAATCTTGGTCAAAAAATAGTAACATTCTCAAACGTTTCACTGTTGTCCGAAGGGACCACGAACACTCTAGCCGTTTGTCAGGAGGAGTCGCCATAGTCGTTTAGGGCGGCACCCCTACACGAAATGCTTAGCTGAATACTTCTTTCGAGGCTGTCGCCGTCACCGTTCTATCATATAAAACCATCACCATCTGTTCACTTTACACCCAACTCCGTACTCATATTACTACTAGACAACTGGAAAATCTAATACACCAGTTGCCGGAGCCTTTTATTTTAGTAGGAGATTTTAATGCCCATTGTACCCTCTGGGGCAGCGATACAACAAACCAAAGAGGGCAAGTAATGGAAGATTTTATTTTGTCTAACAGCATATGTCTTTTAAACTCGGGTTCACCAACATATTTTTTAACAAGCACAGGAAAATTTAGCTCTCTAGATTTAGCCTTCTGCTCACCGTGTGTTTTTAGCGATTTTAAGTGGGAAGTCCTCGACACTTCATATGGAAGTGATCATTTGCCGGCATTTATTAAGCTATCATCCACATTACCTACCATAAACTCTAAGCCACGTCGCTGGAAAATACATCTTGCCGACTGGCCGTTTTTTATGAAACATGCAAAACTTGAAAAAGTCTTTTTAAATGCACTCAATGTAAATTAAATTAATGAGAAGTTAATTGCAGTTTTAATTTCAGTGGCAGAAAAGGCAATACCTCAAACATCCAGTCTTTTGCGCAAAAAAAAAAGTTTCCCCTGGTAGACTCTTGAGTGCGCATAAACCAAAAAGCTTCAAAAAAGGGCCCGGGGTATGTTACGAAGACACCCCACCTATACCAACCTTTTATGCTTTAAACAGGCCAAAGCCAAGGCACGATTTATCAGAAGGCAGGCAGAAAAATCATCGTGGAAGAAATACGTATCTTCCATAAACAGTGCAGTGACGTCTAAACGCATGTGGGAACAGGTAGGAAAGTTTCGGGGTGATAACTCATCTTACACAATACTGTTACTTCCAGACACACAAACCAGAGTCCAGACAAGTCCAGACACACAAACAACAATGCAAGAACACGCAGATATACTTGGCGAACATTTCCGTGATGTATCCAGCTCAGGGAACTATACAAAGAAATTTTTGCAGTACAAGCAGTCTTATGAAAAACATAAGCTGCCCACTACTGGCGCGTCAAATGAACCGTACAATTCCCCCCTCACACAACAAGAAATAAACAGAGTCCTTTCTGCAGGGGAAAAATGCAGCGCCAGGTCATGACCGTATTCACTACGCCATGCTGGCTCATCTATCCCAGGCATCTGTAGATGCACTCCTTAAATTTTTAAACATAATCTGGGAACCTGGTATAATGCCCGAAGAGTGGAAAAAAAAGCAACAGTAGCTCCATTTCTAAAAGCCGGTAAATTCCCAGCATCCGCAAGCAGCTACAGACCCATTGCCCTCACAAGCTGTTTGGCAAAATCATATGAAAGCATTATCAATATAAGGCTGTCATTTATTTTAGAATCAAGAAAACTCATAGACCCCCACCATTGTGGATATCAAAAGGGTTGTTCAACTACTGACCATCTTGTCCGTCTAGAACATGAAATTTGATATACATTTTTATACAAACAACACTGTCTTTCAGTTTTCTTCGATTTAGAAAAAGCCTATGATACCACATGGAGATATGGAATTTTAAGACACGTGCCTGACCTCGGCATCCGTGGTAGAATGCTAACTTGCCTGGCTGATTTTATGTCTAATAGAACATTTCACGTACATCTGGGTACAGTACATTCTCATACATTTACGCAGGAAAATGGCGTTCCACAAGGCTGTGTTCTCAGCACGACACTGTTTATAGTAAAAATGAACTCGGTTAATGAGATTATACCGTCGTCTCTTATGCACTCTGTTTACGTAGACGATCTCCAAGTGGCTTGCCGCGCCTCAAATTTGCCAACATGTGAGAGGCAGCTTCAAATGACAATAAATAAACTTACACAATGTGCTAACAAAAATTATTTCCGTTTCTCCAAACAGAAAACAGTTACTGTGTTGTTCTCTCAGAAACGAGGGCTACACAGCGATCCAGTCCTAAAATTGAACGACACCATGCTGCCGGTGAAACAAGACCACAAGTTTTTAGGAGTAACCTTTGACACCAAACTTAATTTCCTAACTCACATAAAAGCACTAAAGATTAAAGCAAATAAAGCTCTAAATATCCTTAGAATTTTGTCTCATCAGCACTGGGGTTCCGACCGAACTTGTCTTTTACGTGTTTACCGGTCTCTTGTGCGTAGCCTTTTAGACTACGGCGCCGTGGTTTACGGCTGAGCCAGACAGTCCTACATCCACCGACTTGATCCAGTACATAACCTTGGACTGCGACTGGCAAGTGGTGCCTACAGAACTTCACCTATTCCAAGTTTATATGTCGCGTGTAATGAACCCTCCTTACAGCAGCGCAGAGCATTGCTCGCTTTTTCCTACGTACTCAGAATTCAGTCATCACCGCAACACATATGCTACAACATCCTCACACAATGCAACTCACGCTTACACTACACAAATAGACCGAACATGATTAGGCCACTTGTCCTGCGGTATGAGCAATACTGTCGGGATTATGACATCCCCCACGAAGTCCTCCAGGTTGCCAAGAAACCACAACGGTTGGCCCCGTGGTACGATTTCACACACTTATGTGATTGGACGTTAACACATCTAAAGAAAAGAGACATCCCACACGAACATATTATACAAGAATTCCGTGCAAAAGAATTCCGTGCACTTCAGGACAAATATCAAAACAACATGCAATATTACACTGATGGCTCTAAAACGAAAGATCACGTGGGTGTGGGGGCCGTAACGGAAAATTGGGAAACAAGTATTCCATTGCCACAACACGCTTCTGTTTTCACGGCCGAAGTTTAGGCTATCTGGGTTGTGGTTAAAAAGATTATCACTGATAAACACAAATATGCGCTCATATACACTGAAGGCTGTTTCACATGCTGCGACTGCAACGACGAAAATCGGTGCTGTCGCACGCGTCGCAATGCGATTTTTAGAGGGCTCATTTCACATGATTGCGATTTCAACAATGCGACTGGTGCGACGCCAAGGGTTGCTTACTGCCAGGTTTCGTGGCACACGCTGCATAATTCTTTTATTGTAGTGAATAAAACGTTTACACTATAATATTATTGACTTCTCTTGATTAGAAGCAAATAATATGTACGTTTACTAATTTAAACAACGTTAGTTAAGATTTGTCTTGGAGTGCGCGACGGCGGTTTCTGTAGTCCAGTGCGACATCGCGCACGTAAACAGCTGTTCACAGATGGTTCAGCGATTCTTTATGGTTCAGCGTTGTGTGTTGTCTTATCTACCTTCTATGACCGTTTCGTTCTGCCTGAGCTACAACAATCTACAAGATGACCTATCGACAAGTTCATATAGCTACCCTCACCGCATATGCAGTATTCGGAATTCGGCTGCCACAAAGTTGTCATGTCAGCCGAACAAGATCTTCGCGCTACCCGTGCTCGGCGTCAGCTTCTGGAGAAATGATGCGTGTATATTGCCCGTCATTGCGCATATGTGGTGCCTGCTCCTAGCCCTATTCTTACGCCAAACGCAGCAAGAATCACCAACCCGAACGCCCGCGTGTGCCCCTGAACGAAGCCTCAAACGATCTGTGTGATTACGACGTGGAAAGAAAATTGTGCTGTGAAATTCAACCTTAGCGCTAGCCTTGTTCGTCCATCGCCGTGCTTGCGCTGCGAATATATATATATATCGGAGCCCTCTCTAAATATTTCTAAAGGCGCAAAAGCCGACGCATCAAATGCTTCGAGCAGTTACCGTCACTTTTGTAGAAACTTGTACGTTGTAACATAGCATTGTAAAAGACACGCTTCTCGTCCACTTTGTTGTCCCGTGTCTCACGCTGGTAGTATACTCGGAACTTCTAACAAGAAGACCATATCAATACGCGATATTCATAATGCAGAATTGTAGGCCCACGGCAGGCGCACTTGTCGTAGAATTTTTCAGCTTTCTGCTCAGCCTCGCACGCCTCTCACGGTTAGCCTGTTTTGTGGAAATAAATATTATTGTTACATTATTAATGTTATTAAATATTATAGTTTCTTCACTGTAATTTATAGCAATCATCCAGATTTCTTAAGCTAGTCATGCATTTAACCTGTATTAGATCAACATTGTTATGACATGCTTATGGGAGTAATTTCGAACTAGATTGCTCAGCCAGAGAAAGTACAAATGCAAGCCTCAATGTTTATTGCAATTTGGTATTCCTAAACAGATTATGTTGGCAGAATTTTATGCCTGCTTGCATATCCTGCAATTCAATGTTCAGAGCTGGAAAAAATGATTTCTTTTCTTGCTGTCGAAAGGCTGCTTCAATGTCGATAGCAAGCTATAATTATTCATTTCGAAAGTGTTGAGCAATGACTATATGTCTAAGCTTATCAATGCGTTTTTGTTCCATGAACACAATTAAGTTTTCTCTCTCTCTCTCTCATTGACAGCCATGGAATGAAACCGTTCACTTTCATAAGTATCAGGATGCAAACATTCTGGAGTTTTGTCCTGAGCATTTGTCCGCATCCTATAGTGTGCATGTTTGTATCAAGTTCTGGTGTTACAATCGCAGTGCTCTACACATATTGCTATATTGCAACAAACAAATTTATTTAACTTTATTTTCAAATCTACAATGTGGCCATGCAGTAACAACTATATAAATAAGCAAAAGAAAAACTGCAGATTCAGTGTACGTGTTGGAATCTATGCGAAGTGAAGTTTTTGTCAAGTGGTCAATTAAATGCTGTTAAAGTAACTGCGATATATACAATTTGTCTTATTTTCAACAATCCAACATGTCATCTTTTGCAAGGTTTGCTTATGCACCGCATGGGTCACAACCTTAATGTCATGTAATCTTTATGCATTACACTGTTCACAAACCATACCGAAACGCAAATGGCAATTAATGTAGATGCACGCTGCGAGACATCAACACAGTGACGTTTGTTGAGCAAGGAATGGTGCGAGGTGTATGCAGATGAATGAATGACGTGCTTATGTACTTATTTATTGATATACCTCGCAGGCTGCAAGGTTGGAGTATTATGCAAGGGGTAACAAAAAAGTTGTTACAAAAGGAAGAAGGGCACAACATTAAGAAAAAAAAACAGCAAAAAAAGGAACCAATACATTGCACCAACTAACCCAACGTGTTTTACTGGCCCAACATTATACAATACTTAACAAACAATAACAGAAAAAGTTACTGTCCATGCACCCTGTACAGACGGTAAATCAGCGAAGCTGAAATGTGCGGCCCCGGTGTTTATCACTGGGTTAATTCCAATGGTTTATTCAAGTCTTTCTATATTATTGGTTATGTCTGTTTCTTAATGAGGTTATGCACATGTTTGGCTTGGGTTTATCACATTGTTTATTTGGAATGCCACACATTGCACTTTGCAAGATCACCATCATGGAAAGTGCAATGAGTGGTTCATTGTGTTAATCCAGTGGGTCCATCAAAGTCTTTCTGAAGTATGTTATGCACTTGTGTTTTGTAATGCGTTAATCATAATGTTTATGACTCAGTTATGCACTGTAGTTACCAAGTGACACACAGGGGCTGCACATTTCATTTAATTAAATACAGGGACACATTTTCGAACCTATTGGGAAGTCGGAGAGAGACTGCTGCACGCACGCTCTGCTGCTAGAGAGAAACGACGTCACTATCGGTCTAGCCAATGGCCCACCACACCTTTGCTGTGAGATAATAATGACATCATGATCTTGTCCTAACCCCGTCCCTTTCTGTGTCCCTTCCCTGCAATAATACGCAGATAAATGTATGTTTGAAATGCATATGCATTTCTATGTCTACCCAACAAGAAATTTCTCCGTCCATCATGCAAGACGAATGCAATGGCTCACAACCCCTAAACAGTGGCTCATACCCCTACACTAGGGTTTTTTGGATCGGACCATGAGTGCTTCGCCTAGGCATATACAGCTTCACTGTAAAAAGAATGAACACCTTTCTGCTAGAGAGCAAGACAATCATGAGGTGTATTAACAAATGAAAGTTTATTGAGCATGCCGAGTAAATGCTGGTCCACAAGCAATAAATCGAATTTACACACAAAACAGAAGCAAGATCTGATGTGTGTTCATACAGATCCCAACAGGAAACGCATCCATCTCTGAAAGTGTAACAGTGGCCATGCTGACACAAGATTCTCCCAGTGTCTTTGCATCTACAGCTTCCATGATTTCTCTAGGGCGTGATTTCTCTAGCACTCTCCACATCTGAGCATGCATCGTAGAGGAAGAAGCTAGCATTCTGTGCAGATCGACTGCCTAGAGAAATTACGGAAGCTGTAGATCTAAAAATGTTGGGTTAATCTTGTCATCATGGCCTCCGTTAGAAATGGATGCATTTCCTGTCAGGAAACGCACATGAATTTTTACTTCTCCTTTTTGTGTATGTTCAGTCTATTGCTTGTCAGCGAGCATTTACTCGGTGTGTATATTAAACTTTTGGTTGTTAGATCATCTCTGTTTTCTTGTTCGTCCTGTGTGTTCTCTGGTGCCATTTGCAGCCAGGCTATTCATTTTTTAGACTGCAACAAGTCACTTTACTGGCCCTTATGATACCTTATAAAATATTTTATTTGGCCAATGTAGTAAGAATGTACAGTGTGAATCAGTAAGAACAGGGTGCGCTAACTTCTAATTAAAAGGTTTATTGTGAAAATGTAGGGATCTATAAAGGTTAGCACGAAGTAGTACAGCAATAAAACCTGAATAAGACTAGTGCTTCATGAAACCAAACATAAAAGCACGAAAAGAAGAAAATACATATAGTTATACAAGCCCAGGAAAAAAAAACATTGTGATCACCAAGTGTGCATGTGGCTACCTTCCAGGAAACTCATTTTTTTCCCCATGGCATGGAACTGGAAGAATGTGCTTGCATAAGCAAGCTGTCAGTCTGTCTACAGGAATAACAACAGTATTTCTTGAAAGGTGCTGGCATGCAGGATTGGCAACTGTAACGATTTTTTCCTGCACTTGGAATTTTTCTCTATTTTCTTTCTGTTGCATATTTACTTATGTTTCGCTGCATCAAGCACCAATTTTTATCTATCCTTCAAAGATGTCTTTCTGTTTCTGGGGAAAACTCGAGGAAGGTGGGAGATGGAAATTCAAGACGATGAGCAACATGAGAACAAGGTCAAAGTAGGAGCCAACGTTTCCACAAGTGGACCTTGAAGAAGACAAGTCCACTTGTCGAAACGTTGGCTCCTGCTTTCACCTTGTTCTCGTTTTGCTCATCGTCCTTTTTTTTCTGGTAATTTATATAACTCGCCACATTTTTACAAGTGAACCTCAGTTGCAAGTTAGTCCTCATCCATATCTAGTGTCATCCTGTTGATACTGCTTCATGCTATGCACTCTTGCAACATTTGTGGATGTGTGTGTGCGTGCGCGCGCGCGCGCGCGTGTGTGTGTGTGTGTGTGTGTGTGTGTGTGTGTGTGTGTGTGTGTGTGTGTGTGTGTGTGTGTGCGCGTGTGTGTGTGTGTGTGTGTGTGTGTGTGTGTGCGTGTGTGTGTGTGTGTGCGTGTGTGTGTGTGTGTGTGTGTGTGTGTGTGTCTGTGTGTGTGTGTGTGTGTGTGTGTGTGTGTGTGTGTGTGTGTGTGTGTGTGTGTGTGTGTGTGTGTGTGTGTGTGTGTGTGTGTGTGTGTGTGTGTGTGTGTGCACGCGTGGATTTGGATGTGAGATCGGGCCCTTGGGCAGAGGTATCATTCTTCTCCTGTGCAGCCTTATGAATTGATTAACTATAGTTCAACAGAAATGCGATGGACAGGAACAAAGTGAACACACAGAGCGATTCGTTCTTGTCTGTTGTCTATCTGTTGCACTTTAGTTAATAATGAATACACACAAACTCATCTAGTTTTCAGTTATTATGTCGGGCTTATTAGCCCGCTTGTGTCCTGGAATATCTGCATGGCTATGTATCCTGTAATTTAATTTCTGGCCATGTGCTTGCAAGTCGCGTGTCAATCCTGATTTTCCTGACAATCTTGTGCGATGTGCAGGCCCAGGCAGTTTCTGGTGAATCCATGCAGGGTGTTGTGCAGGGTGCTGCTTTGATTGCTTTCAGTTCAGCTTTTCTAGGTGTAGGGTGACCTGGAATGGTACTCACTTATATGGGGTTTAGTTTTATGTAGTGTCATACTACTGTTACACTGATATTGCCAGATCAGTGTACTATATGTGCCTTACGTTTGCTTGCATCTTCATGATTAGCAACCTCCTCTGTGTGTTTGGCAGTTGCATATAGTCTCCTGGCCTAATTTTTTGCCCCCATATTTCACGGTATGGGCCTATTGTGTTTCAAGTTCAGGTACTCCCGAGGTTGTGTTTCTGAAGGGAGGGGTAGTCGTTTTTGCATCTCATATGCTAGTTGGCATAGTATCTTGGGACGAGGTTCTGAGCTCTTGAGACAAAGAATTTGTGCTGCAGGCTGCAACTCTACTCTGTCTAGGTGCTTGTTCGTTAGCTCTTTCTCATAGAGGTCTTCAAGCATGGTAAAGTTGGAAAGACCTGTTATTACTACCCGATGCCTGTATTCAATGAGTTGTCTTTTTTGTGTGCTGCTGGTAATTCATACCCTACCACACCTTGGACACAAGCACAGCATCTGCGATTTTCCATAGTATCCACTCGTCCACCCCATTATTTAGAGATTATTCTTTTCACCAGGTGTGGAAGTTGCGTCCAGGCATTGCATAATTGTTTCACCCACATGCTGGCTCTGCCGTCATGGGATTACACTAGTTGAGGATTTGTGGATGTTGACTTGCGGGCATATTTGTCCAGCTATGTGGATCACAATGTGTGTAGTCTGGGGTAGTTCTTGATTCTAGTCTTTCTTTTTTTTCCGTCGTCGATATGAGCTGACTTATCAGAAAGCGAGAGGCCAGACTGGCCAAGAAAGTCTGCAGTGTTGTCGAGGGCTTGTTGCATCAGTCTTGATTTCTGTATAACATAGCTTTCCCATAGACTGTAATACACCATAGGCTGTAGTGTTTCTTGTAGTATGCCCGTGTTGTTGGTGTGTGTGGGCCAAATGTACCTCCCACTCTCACCTGGAATTTTCTGTCTTTCAGAAAGTTACTGTTTAAGTGCTCTACCAGAAATGTTTTTGCTCATCATTCGTCTTATTAGAGTAGCATGAGGTACTGCTGTTAAAAGCCTCTTCACTCTCTTAATTCTTTCATAAGCGGTATTACACAATGTCCTGCAATAAAGTTTCTGCTGCTTATGGCCCACTCATATCTGCCAGAAGGGACAACTCTTGAAAAAGGTTTTCTTTGTGCTATGTGTGCGACGTAGTATGAGCATTCATGCCTTGACATTTATACATCTGTAGAACCAGCTTCATGACAGAGTACTTGCTATACCTGATAATGCTTATTTCTGCATTGCTGTTGAACAATACATATTGATGCAATGAATATTTACACACTCGAATTATTACGAAAGATGGTTGTTTTACAATTCTGCCCCTTGCTTTCTATTGGTGTTAGATTTTGCATAAGCATGCCCCCTATGCAATAGTATTTTGAAGTCTAAGGGTTCAATAAAAAGTGATGAACTAAATCTAAGTGCAAGAGCTTTTTTTTCACCTACGACTCCCATCGAAATGCGACTTCCATGGCTGGCATAATCAACCCCTCGCCTTGTGTTAGCAGCAGAATGCTATAGCCATAGTGGCAGGTGAACAAATTGAAGAACAATATTTCTGTCTATAATTTTTTTTCTTGCCTGTATGTAAGTAAAGTTTGGAATAAGTTTGTCATTGCAAAAAAGCCCAGTTTGTGGTCTTTTATTGAATAAACCACATATTGTGTATAGTTGAAATGCAGAAATTTGTTCTAAAATCCTCGGGTGATATATGTTCTTGCAAGTAGCATGGGATTTCATTATTTATAAAGATAGTAATCGCAGCGGATATCGTTACATGAGTTTACACACTAATATATGTGATCACAAACTTATTAGAAACTTACTAGAAACATGTAAAGCATGAAAGTTTCTGCACACTTGATCAGCTGTGAACGTGCAAGAACTGCTTCTACTGGCTGGACTGGCTGACTTCACTGCACACTTTTGATTTACTTTTCTTTAGCGTGTCGTTTTATACTGTTTTATCCCCACAAGAACAGGCCGTTTGCCTGCTTTTCGCATTGTTACACGATAATAATAATAATATATGGGGTTTTACGTGCCAAAACCACTTTCTGATTATGAGGCACGCCGTAGTGGGGGACTCCGGAAATTTTGACCACCTGGGGTACTTTAACGTGCACCTAAATCTAAGTACACGGGTGTTTTCGCATTTCGCCCCCATCGAAATGCGGCCGCCGTGGCCGGGATTCGATCCCGCGACCTCGTGCTCAGCAGCCTAACACCATAGCCACTGAGCAACCACGGCGGGTCATTGTTGCACGAGTTCTACATGATTGTACAGGAGGGTACGTTGTCACAGTGCCACTATAGCAAGCAATTTACTTAATCTACTAGCTGTACAGTTAATTACCTTGCAGAGCAAGTGTTCATACAGATGCAGTAAGGATACAAAGTCCGCAACATAGTCAATGGTTATTGGTTTCTGTGGAAGAAAAAAGAAAACTCTCCAGAGAATAGGTGCAACTTAACGTGCATGTAATATTTTTATTCAAACCACGGATTTAATGCTATCCTAGCAAATTCATTACGATAGCCTACACTTTTGCTCTGTCAAATTTAATAATAGGCAAGATAAGCTTTCAAGATGTAACGGGAAATTCATGCTTGAAAACCGACAAGAAAATGCAACTGAACGGTACCGCGTTCAGCGCAACGTTGAAACTTCGGGTACTTTGCTGTCTTGTCATTTGCCCTTGCCGAGGTTGAAATAATTCAAGCTGCTCCGTAAGCGCGATTTTTGCATGCTACTCAACAAAAGAAAATTGTGACGACCTCGTCGTCTGCTGGGGATCGAACACCTCCTAGCACTGACAACTCACAAAGGCGTACGAAGCAAACGTGAAAATGCAGTTTATTTGTTGCGTAGCGTGTCGACAAACGTACATAAATGGGAGAATCGAATATGCGGTACAATTTTTTTTTTTATTCTCCCTTCGCGTACGTACCGAATTCGTCGATCCACGTCTCCGCACATTGCACTTGTCGTGCGAGACGCCATTTTCCAAAACAAACCGGCGAAATAGCTCCGTTGACAGCTCTCCGCGCAATTTCGACGGAAAATCGCAGCGACCGGTGCGACGGTGCGACTGTGCGACCAACCGGTTGGTCGCAGCCGACAATCGGGGGGTCGGCACTTCGACTGCGATTTTCATCGCAAACGACGGAAATCGCACTTCCGGTAAGACGAAAATCGCATCATGTGAAACAGGCTTGACTCTTTAAGCACACTGAAAGCTCTACAGCTGAAATCTGAGTGTGAACGCCTGATAGGAGACATTTTAAACATGTTGGCGCTTAACAAATACGGGAGGTCAATTCGTTTCTGCTGGGTTCCAAGCCATGTTGGGATACCGGGTAACGAAGCAGCTGATGTGCATCGATGGCAGCGTACAAAGAGATAACAAACACAAAACTTCCACACGAAGATAGCATCCGTGCGATTAGAAAAGCCTTAACGGCAAAATGGCAACGCGAATGGGACCGTTGTGCCGACAACAAGCTACATCTCACTAAACCCGTAGTTGGCGAGTGGAAGTCATGTTATCATCAGCAGCGGTTCATCGAAGTAGTTTCATGCCGACTACGCATTGGGCACACGCACCTCACACACAACTATTTACTTAAGAAAGAAGACACACCAACAGGCGAGAAATGTCAAGAGCCACTAACAGTTATGCACATATTACTGACATGTACACATATTGAAACACACAGACAAGCACTTTTGCACAAATTATATCAACTACACATACCTTTACACCCTGCTCTAATTTTAGGTGATGATCCGCTAGTACCATTATGTGACGTACGTAAATTTCTAGATTACCCTGGCTTTTTACATAAAATATATATTATAAACAAGGCCTTTTCCTTCATAAACTGGATTTTAATACATCTCGTGTTTGGCGCAGCATAGCCTTAGCCGCTTTTGCGTCTTTAAACCCCATTTAACTAACTGAGCTATTGATCGCTGTGAAAGCTGTACAGCCACATTGGCAAAACACTACGCCCTGCGGATGAATACGGAACAAATGTATGCTACAGAAAAATGGTCGTCATGCAATTTCATAGCAGTAGACCCTTGGAAAACTGTACAGTAACACTAATATTGGCTACTTGGTGCAGCTTCGTAGCGATTTTGAGGTGCTTGTGCGCAAGGATAATTAATGAAGGAGCGCGTATTACTAATCCCGGCTGTTACGATGTCTAGCTCATATACGGGGAGCTCTATGTGGGCGAAACAAGGGCTCAGATAGCTACAACCGCGTGCGAAATAGTTCTAAAGGCCTGCCAATACACTTGTTCGGCGTCTTCGGGCTTGTATTGCGACAGGAGACGTGACGGAAGGTACGCACACTAATCCTCTGACAGTGGCCGCTTTCCACTGATGGTATACTTCGCATGCTTGATTGCGCGACATTGTTGCCTCACGGCGAAGCTGACTTTAGGCAAGCGGCATTGTGCAACGCTCGAGCCATCTTGTCCGTCACTCCGGATAAAAAACGCATACACGTTCAAGCTATTTGAGCTGCATCATTTTGTCGATGTTTACCCCTCTTTACCCGGCCCTCTTTACCCCTCTTTACCCGGCCCTCAGTCCCCAGCACCCGGCCCTCAGTCCCCAGCAGCCGCGAAGCAACTGACCACGGCGGCGGTCAGATCTGTAACGCTGCAGAGGGTGCTAAGAATACCTGGCTCCGGACAGGCCGCCATTGGAATCTGAACCTGGCAAGGTTTAACGTTAGAACGCTATCTAGTGAGGCGAGTCTAGCAGTATTATTGGAGGAATTAGAGGGTAGTAAATGGGATATAATAGGGCTCAGTGAGGTTAGGAGGACAAAAGAAGCATATACAGTGCTAAAAAGCGGGCATGTACTGTGTTACCGGGGCTTAGCGGAGAGACGAGAACTAGGAGTCGGATTCCTGATTAATAAGGAAATAGCTGGTAACATACAGGAATTCTATAGTATTAACGAGAGGGTGGCAGGTCTTGTTGTGAAACTTAATAAGAGGTACAAATTGAAGGTGGTACAAGTCTATGCCCCTACATGCAGTCATGATGACCAGGAAGTCGAAAGCTTTTATCAAGACGTGGAATCGGCGATGGGTAAAGTCAAAACAAAATACACTATACTGATGGGCGACTTCAATGCCAGGGTAGGCAAGAAGCAGGCTGGAGACAAGTCAGTGGGGGAATATGGCATAGGCTCTAGGAATAGCAGAGGAGAATTATTAGTAGAGTTTGCAGAACAGAATAATATGCGGATAATGAACACCTTTTTCCGCAAGCGGGTTAGTCGAAAGTGGACGTGGAGGAGCCCGAATGGTGAGACTAGAAATGAAATCGACTTCATACTCTGCGCGAACCCTGGCATCATACAAGATGTAGACGTACTCGGCAAGGTACGCTGCAGTGACCATAGGATGGTAAGAACTCGAATTAGCCTAGACTTGAGGAGGGAACGGAAGAAACTGGTACACAAGAAGCCAATCAATGAATTAGCGGTAAGAGGGAAACTAGAGGAATTCCGGATCAAGCTACAGAACAGGTATTCGGCTTTAACTCAGGAAGAGGACCTTAGTGTTGAAGCAATGAACGACTATCTCATGGGAACCATTAAGGAGTGCGCAATAGAAGTCGGTGGTAACTCCGTTAGACAGGAAACCAGTAAGCTATCGCAGGAGACGAAAGATCTGATCAAGAAACGGCAATGTATGAAAGCCTCTAACCCTACAGCTAGAATAGAACTGGCAGAACTTTCTAAGTTCATCAACAAGCGTAAGACAGCGGACATCAGGAACTATAATAAGGATAGAATTGAACAGGCTCTCAGGAACGGAGGAAGCCTAAAAACAGTGAAGAAGAAACTAGGAATAGGCAAGAATCAGATGTGTGCTTAAGAGACAAAGCCGGCAATATCGTTACTAATATGGATGAAATAGTTCAAGTGGCTGAGGAGTTCTATAGAGATTTACACAGTACCAGTGGCACCCACGACGATAGTGGAAGAGAGAATAGACTAGAGGAATTCGAAATCCCACAGGTAACGCCAGAAGAAGTAAAGAAAGCCTTAGGAGCTATGCAAAGGGGGAAGGCAGCCGGGGAGGATCAGGTAACAGCAGATTTGTTGAAGGATGGTGGTCAGATTGTTCTAGAGAAACTGGCCACCCTGTATACGCAATGCCTCATAACCTCGAGCGTACCGGAATCTTGGAAGAACGCTAACATAATCCTAATCCATAAGAAAGGGGACGCCAAAGACTTGAAAAATTATAGACCGATCAGCTTACTGTCCGTTGCCTACAAAGTATTTACTAAGGTAATCGCAAATAGAATCAGGAACACCTTAGACTTCTGTCAACCGAAGGACCAGGCAGGATTCCGTAAAGGCTACTCAACAATAGACCATATTCACACTATCAATCAAGTGATAGAGAAATGTGCAGAATATAACCAACCGTTATATATAGCTTTCATTGATTACGAGAAAGCGTTTGATTCAGTCGAAACCTCAGCAGTCATGGAGGCATTACGGAATCAGGGTGTAGATGAGCCATATGTAAAGCTACTGGAAGATATCTATAGCGGCTCCACAGCCACCGTAGTCCTCCACAAAGAAAGCAACAAAATCCCTATAAAGAAAGGCGTCAGGCAGGGAGATACGATATTTCCAATGCTATTCACAGCATGTTTACAGGAGGTATTCAGAGGCCTGGAGTGGGAAGAATTGGGGATAAAAGTTGATGGAGAATACCTTAGCAACTTGCGATTCGCTGATGATATTGCCTTGCTTAGTAACTCTGGAGACCAATTGCAATGCATGCTCACTGACCTGGAGAGGCAAAGCAGAAGGGTGGGTCTGAAAATTAATCTGCAGAAAACTAAAGTAATGTTTAACAGGCTCGGAAGAGAACAGCAGTTTACGATAGGTAGCGAAGCACTGGAAGGGGTAAGGGACTACATCTACTTAGGGCAGGTAGTGACCACGGATCCGGATCATGAGACTGAAATAACCAGAAGAATAAGAATGGGCTGGGGTGCGTTTGGCAGGCATTCTCAAATCATGAACAGCAGGTTGCCACTATCCCTCAAAAGGAAAGTGTATAACAGCTGTGTGTTACCAGTACTCACATATGGGGCAGAAACCTGGAGACTTACGAAAAGGGTTCTGCTGAAATTGAGGACGACGCAACGAGCTATGGAAAGAAGAATGATGGGTGTGACGTTAAGGGATAAGAAAAGAGCAGATTGGGTGAGGCAACAAACGCGGGTAAACGACATCTTAGTTGAAATCAAGAAAAAGAAATGGGCATGGGCCGGACATGTAATGAGGAGGGAAGATAACCGATGGTCACTAAGGGTTACGGACTGGATTCCAAGGGAAGGGATGCGTAGCAGGGGGCGGCAGAAAGTTAGGTGGGCGGATGACATTAAGACGTTTGCAGGGACAACATGGCCACAATTAGTACATGACCGGGGTAGTTGGAGAAGTATGGGAGAGGCCTTTGCCCTGCAGTGGGCGTAACTAGGCTGATGATGATGATGATGACTAAATGGCGAGGATAACGTACGCCTGTGTGGGTGATTTAAAAGATTGATAAAAAGCCTGGCAACCTGTGTGTACTCAGTCAAAAAACACTATTTATGCAGGTGTCCACGCTCCTGCAAAAAAATATGCAATTCAGTGATGACCCACTGGAAGTGGATCCGCACCTATGTAGGCACAGCAGGCTCATCAGTTGCAAAGTAGGAGCTGAAAAGAACTTTTTAATGCTCATTATACGACATTGATAGCGATTCATTTGTGGTCAACCAGTGACAAACGCATTGCACCAAACAGTGAGACTTCGACTTAATACGCAATGCTTATGTGGCGAACGGGGGAGAAAAAGGTGAAAACGATGTATTCATACAAGGCAAGTCATCCATGTAGTGGAATTGCATTTATCGTTGGTGTAATGTTGACGCGCGTTTACTTTCTGAAGTCCAACTTCTACTGCAACTTAGTTTCCATTGGTGCAGGTGCTTCTACTGGAAACATACAAACTATGAGCTATCAAATCAGGTTGCTGTCTTGTAGTAAGCGTTTTAGAAGTTTTCCTCCAGTCTTAAGTCTTTTCTGAATCTGGAAAAGCTGGCTCACTGCACAAACCACGAAGCCAATATCAGTGTTACTGTACAGCTTTAACCAGGGTCTACTGCTATGAAATTGCATGACGACCACTTTTCTTTAGGATACATTTGTTCCGTATTCATCCGCAGGGCATAATGTTTTGCCAGTGTAGCTTTACAGCTCTAACAACGTTCTACCGCTCAGATTGCATGGCGACGCAAGTTTTAGTACTTTCACATTATCATCATGAGCCTCGTTACGCCCACTGCCGGAAAAGGCCTCTCCCATACTTCTCCAACTACCCCGGTCATGTGCTTGTGGGATGTCGTGTCTGCCGAAGGACGAATCCCAACATAAAAACGTAACGCTTCTTTATTCGACTAACGATGGCAGCGGACGGGCATACAGACGCTACGTTCGCCCCAGTAGCGGAAGGTAGAAGGCGGTCTTTCTCAGCCAGGCAGCCTGTTTTTATAGCCACCGTCGGTGACGCATACCTCGGGTGACGTGGCGATGGCGCTATGTTTTATCGACCATGCAGTCCAGCGTGCAGTTGTGTTATGCCGGGCCAAATGATAAGAAGACGGAGGGTGCGCAGAAGCATGCGCGGAGTGTGTCGCCACATCACCCCCGCGGAGTGGAGATCCCTCAGGGCTTGAAAAAATCTGGGCAGCGTACGCGACGTCTGCTGCGTGCAGTGACACAAGCAGGCTGCGATGTCGGTGGTCGTGGATGGACATCTGTGGGTGTACTGGTATGCCCTGGTTCGGCGGAATCGGTGTAGGCCGGCTTCAGCCGGTCGATAGAGACGCGGACGACGTTCCCTTTAATGCGCAGGGTGAAGGTTTTGTCGTCGCGACGGAGAACTGGGTAGGGTCCGCTGTAAGGTGGCTGTAAAGGCCGGCGGACGGTGTCGTCGCGGAGAAAAGCGTGCGAGCACTTTGCCAGATCCTTGAAGGCGAAGGGGGCGGTCTTACAGTGGTGAGCTGCAGGTGACGGGCGGAGGGTAGCGATAGTGCGTCGGAGCCGGGCGATAAAATCGGTGGGATCTGACGTCACGGTGGTGGATGGCGGTGCAGCGAGAAATTCGCCTGGGAGGCGGAGGGGTTCCCCGTAGACGAGCTCTGCGAGCGTAGCCTTAATGTCGGGCTTGAAGGTGGCGCGAAGACCTAGGGTGACGGCTGGGATGGCTTCAGGCCAGGTTGAGTTCGGGTGGCACATGATGGCTGCTTTAACTGTCGGTGGAAATGTTCGATCATCCCGTTGGCGCATGGGTGGTAGCTGGTGGTCCGCGAACGTTCGAACCCGATGGTCAGCCCTAGCAGCCGGAAAAGGTGAGATTCGAACTGTCGTCCTTGGTCGGTGGTCTCGCGGCGAGGGGGCCCGAAGCGGGCAATCCAGCCGGCGAAGAAGGCCGAGGCGACGTCTTCCGCAATGATTCCCTCGAGGGGCCATGCCTCAGGCCATCGAGTGTACCGATCGATAGCGGTGAGGTAGTAGCGATAGCGTCCAGCTGGATGCAAGGACCCTATGATATCAAGGTGGACGTGTTGAAACCGACCAGAGGTCTGGGGGAATGCGCGGAGCGGTGAAGTGACGTGCCTGGCGACTTTAGCGCGCTGGCATTGAATGCAGGAGCGCGCCCAGGTGCGGCAATCCCGCTGCATGGAGGGCCAGACATAGCGGTCAGCCACGAAGCGTGCAGAGGCGCGAATGCCGGGATGGCTGAGATTATGTAGCTGGTTAAAGAGGCCACGGCGATGGGAAAGGACCACGTAAGGCCTGCTTCGTGCTGTTGATATGTCGCAGTAGATAGTCTTTGTCGATTCACGTATAGGGACTTGCTGGAGCTGTAGCGAGGAACCGCCCTTATGAAGCTCCTGCAGTTCAGCGGCCGTAGTCTGAGCCTCGACGAGGACATCAGCTGTTATCTGCGAAGGGCTAATAGCTGCCACACGTGAATGCGCGTCGGCGACCACGTTGTCCTTCCCGCTGACATGTTGGATCATCATCATCATCATCATCATCATCATCATCATCATCATCATCATCAGCCTGGTTACGCCCACTGCAGGGCAAAGGCCTCTCCCATACTTCTCCAACAACCCCGGTCATGTACTAATTGTGGCCACGCCGTCCCTGCAAACTTCTTAATCTCATCCGCCCACCTGACTTTCTGCCGCCCCCTGCTACGCTTCCCTTCTCTTGGGATCCAGTCCGTAACCCTTAATGACCATCGGTTATCTTCCCTCTTCATTACATGTCCTGCCCATGCCCATTTCTTTTTCTTGATTTCAACTAAGATGTCATTAACTCGTGTTCGTTCCCTCACCCAATCTGCTCATTTCTTATCCCTTAAGGTTACACCTATCATTCTTCTTTCCATAGCTCGTTGTGTCGTCCTCAATTTGAGTAGAACCCTTTTCGTAAGCCTCCAGGTTTCTGCCCCGTAGGTGAGTACTGGTAAGACACAGCTATTATATACTTTTCTCTTGAGGGATAACGGCAACCTGCTGTTCATGATTTGGGAATGCCTGCCAAACGCACTCCAGCCCATTCTTATTCTTCTGATTATTTCCGTCTCATGATCCGGATCCGCCGTCACTACCTGCCCTAAGTAGATGTATTGCCTTACGACTTCCAGTGCCTCGCTGCCTATTGTAAATTGCTGTTCTCTCCCGAGACTGTTAAGCATTACTTTAGTTTTCTGCATATTAATTTTTAGACCCACTCTTCTGCTTTGCCTCTCCAGGTCAGTGAGCATGCATTGCAATTGGTCCCCTGAGTTACTAAGCAAGGCAATATCATCGGCGAATCGCAAGTTAGTAAGGTATTCTCCATTAACTTTTATCCCCAATTCTTCCCAATCCAGGTCTCTGAATACCTCCTGTAAACACGCTGTGAATAGCATTGGAGATATCGTATCTCCCTGCCTGACGCCTTTCTTTATAGGGATTTTGTTGCTTTCTTTGTGGAGGACTACGGTGGCTGTGGAGCCGCTATAGATATCTTCCAGTATCTTTACATATGGCTCATCTACACCCTGATTCCGTAATGCCTCCATGACTGCTGAGGTTTCGACTGAATCAAACGCTTTCTCGTAATCAATGAAAGCTATATATAACGGTTGGTTATATTCTGCACATTTCTCTATCACTTGATTGATAGTGTGAATATGGTCTATTGTTGAGTAGCCTTTACGGAATCCTGCCTGGTCCTTCGGTTGACAGAAGTCTAAGGTGTTCCTGATTCTATTTGCGATTACCTTAGTAAATACTTTGTAGGCAACGGACAGTAAGCTGATCGGTCTATAATTTTTCAAGTCTTTGGCGTCCCCTTTCTTATGGATTAGGATTATGTTAGCGTTCTTCCAAGATTCCGGTACGCTCGAGGTTATGAGGCATTGCGTATACAGGGTGGCCAGTTTCTCTAGAACAATCTGACCACCATCCTTCAACAAATCTGCTGTTACCTGATCCTCCCCGGCTGCCTTCCCCCTTTGCATATCTTCTAAGGCTTTCTTTACTTCTTCCATTGTCGTCGTGGATGCCACTGGTACTGTATAAATCTCTATTGAACTCCTCAGCCACTTGAACTATCTCATCCATATTAGTAATGATATTGCCGGCTTTGTCTCTTAACGCATACATCTGATTCTTGCCAATTCCTAGTTTCTTCACTGTTTTTAGGCTTCCTCCGTTCCTGAGAGCATGTTCAATTCTATCCATATTATACTTCCTTATGTCAGCTGTCTTACGCTTGTTGATTAACTTCGAAAGTTCTGCAAGTTCTATTCTAGCTGTAGGGTTAGATGCTTTCATACATTGGCGTTTCTTGATCAGATCTTTCGTCTCCTGCGATAGTTTGCTGGTATCCTGCCTAACGGAGTTACCACCGACTTCCATTGCACACTCCTTAATGATGCCCACAAGATCGTCATTCATTGCTTCAACACTACGGTCCTCTTCCTGAGTTAAAGCTGAATACCTGTTCTGTAGCTTGATCTGGAATTCCTCTATTCTCCCTCTTACCGCTAACTCATTGATCGGCTTCTTATGTACCAGTTTCTTCCGTTCCCTCCTCAGGTCTAGGCTAACTCGAGTTCTTACCATCCTGTGGTCACTGCAGCGCACCTTGCCGAGCACGTCCACATCTTGTATGATGACAGGGTTAGCGCAGAGTATGAAGTCTATTTCATTTCTAGTCTCGCCGTTCGGGCTCCTCCACGTCCACTTTCGGCTATCCCGCTTGCGGAAGAAGGTATTCATTATGCCCATATTATTCTGTTCCGCAAACTCTACTAATAACTCTCCCCTGCTATTCCTAGTGCCTATGCCATATTCCCCCACTGCCTTGTCTCCAGCCTGCTTCTTGCCTATCTTGGCATTAAAGTCGCCCATTAGTATAGTGTATTTAGTTTTCACTCTCCCCACCGCCGATTCCACGTCTTCATAGAAGCTTTCGACTTCCTGGTCATCATGACTGGATGTAGGGGCGTAGGCCTGTACAATCTTCATTTTGTACCTCTTATTAAGTTTCACAACAAGACCTGCCACCCTCTCGTTAATGCTATAGAATTCCTGTATGTTACCAGCTATATTCTTATTATTCAGGAATCCGACTCCTAGTTCTCTTCTATCCGCTAAGCCCCGGTAGCACAGGACGTGCCCACTATTTAGCACTGTATATGCTTCTTTCGGCCTCCTAACTTCACTGAGCCCTATTATATCCCATTTACTGCCCTCTAATTCCTCCAATAGCACTGCTAGACTCGCCTCACTAGATAACGTTCTAGCGTTAAACGTTGCCAGGTTCATATTCCAATGGCGGCCTGTCCGGAGCCAGTGATTCTTAGCACCCTCTATTGCGTCGCAGGTCTGACCGCCGCCATGGTCAGTTGCTTCGCAGCTGCTGGGGACTGAGGGCCGGGGTTTGATTGTTGTGTTCATAGGAGGTTGTGGCCAAGTACTGCACCAGGGTGGCCAATCCTGCTCTGGTGAGGGAGTGCGTTACCAGTTCTGGTCACCAGAATCAGGCCACACTCCAGGCCTGTTTGTGCAATTTTATCAACACGCGGATATTTTTTTTAATCCGGTGGAAAATTGCCGGCACCGGGATTCGAACCACGGACCTCTTGCACGCGAGGCGGGTGTTCTACCTTTACGCCACCGCTGCACCGCTGCACCGACATGTTGGATGTCGGTGGTAAACTGGGCGATGAACGAGAGCTGGTTCTGCTGGACCGGCGGGAGTTTGTCGCGGCGCTGAGAGAAGGCGTGGGTCAGAGGTTTATGGTCTGTGAAGATAGTGCAGTGTTGTGCTTCGAGAATGTGGCGAAAGTGCTGAACTGCTTCGTATATCGTCAGAAGTTCTCTGTAGTAAGCTGGCGAACTCGACGGCGCGGGGGTCGTGGTTTCGCCGGTGGGACTGGCCGCAGAAGGGGTCGTTTTGCGAGCTGAGAGTTTCTTGGAGAAGAACGCCAGGGGATGCCAGGTGTTGTCTACGTGCTGCATAAGGGCGGCGCCTACGGCGATGCTAGAGGCGTCCGTGAAGAGCCCCAAGGGAGCGTCTGGCACAGGGTGGGAGAGAAGTGTGGCGGTGCAAAGAGCAGCTTTGCATTTTTCGAAAAGTTCCGTTAAAGCCTGTGTCCACGTGACGGGTTGGTTTCCTGGTAGACAAGCCAAGGCATCATGAAGGGGAGCCTGGTACTCGGCTGCGTGTGGCAAAAAACGCCTGTAAAAGTTCAGCATGCCGAGGAAACGGCGAAGATGTTCAGCGGTGGTTGGTTGAGGGTAATATTGCATGTCCGTGATGCGTTCAGGTAAGCGTCGAGTTCCCTGTGATGAAACTTCATGGCCGAGGAATTTGACGACTGAAGCGCCGAGCGTGCTCTTTGGGACATTGACGAGAAGGCCGTGGTCATCGAGGCGTTGGAAAAGCAGACGAAGGTGCCTGTGGTGTTCGTCGGCGTTGCGGGAAAAGACCAATATGTCGTCAAGATAGACGAAGCAGAAGTCGAGGCCGCGGATGACTTCGTCGATGAAGCGTTGAAAGGTTTGTCCAGTGTTCCTCAGGCCAAAGCTCAGGAAGGGGAACTCGAACAAGCCGAAAGGAGTAATAATTGCAGTTTTCGGGACATCGCCCGAATTGACGGGTACCTGCGTGTAGGCCTTGGCCAAGTCTAGCACGGAAAAAACATGGCAGCCGGAAATGCGATGGGCGAAGTCCTGTATGTGGTGAACGGGGTACCTATCCGAAATATGCGGGCGTTGAGGGCACGGTAGTCCCCACAGGGCCGCCAGCCTTCGGTCCTCTTAGGGACGAGGTGAAGTGGAGAGGCCCATGGGCCGTCGGAGGGGCGGGCGATTCCCTCCTGGAGCATGGCTTCGAACTCTGCTTTGGCTATGCGCATGCGGTCCGGGGCAAGGCGACGGGCGCGACCGAAAACCGGGAGGGGGGGGGCTGCGGTGGTTCGGATGTAGTGCAAGGTGGTGTGCTGCACGTCGCGTGACAACCCGCTGGGGCGCGTCAAACCGGGAAATTCGGCGAGGATGGCGTGGTACGGTGAATTATGTTCGACGCTGAGTACTTTGATGCTTGGCTGGTGGGTAGTAGTTCGCTGTCCTGGCGCAGAATGTCCCGTTGTCGCGTCGATGAGACGGTTGTGGCGGCAGTCCGGAAGAAGGTTGTTGTGCGCCAAAAAGTCTGAGCCGCCGATTGGCTCTGACGTCGGCGATGACCAAATTCCAATGAAGGTCACGGCGTAGGTTTTTAAGTTGAACGTGCAGGTGGAGCGAGCCGTAAGTTTTGATAGTAGACCGGTTTGCCGCGCTGAGCTCGAAAGACGTAGAAGGACGGGGACCTTGAAGGTCGGCTCTCGGGTAGCAGCAAATGTCGGAACCGCTGTCGACAAGGAACCGGTGCTTTGTAATTTGGTCGGTGACGAAGATGCGACGGCCTCCAGGTTGGCAGCTCGCAGCCGTGACTACGAGCTGCCGTTGGCGTTTCCCCGATTTCTAGCGGAGCAGGGTGGTCGACATTGCCGTGCTCTGTCCCCGAAGCGTCTATGGTAGTAACACCGGTCGTCGTCACCAGGCTGCTGCGACGGGGTAGTGTTCTGGCCACGGCTTTGCGAGTGGCGCGTTAGCAAGTGTTGATCCAGGCGTCGTTGAATGGAGCTGAGCTGTCGGTTAATATCGTTCATACGCCGCGTAAGCTCTACGGTGTTCAGCGGTGCGGCGACAGCCTGGACGGTGGGCGACAACAGCGGCAAAGAGACGTCGATGACGCGATCAGCGCTCCCGGCGAGTTGGTCGAGAGGTAGCGTAAGCTGAGCCTGCAGAATCGCCTGGACGTGCGGTGGAAGTCGTTGAAGCCAAAGTGCTCGTAGTGAGGAATCCTGGACTTCCATGTTGCCCGCGAGAGCACGCATGTGGCGGAGTAGCTGCGAAGGCTTACGCTCGGCAAGTTCTGCGGACTGAAGTTGTCGCACCTTCTGGTCTTCTGAGAGTGACAGGTGGCAAATGAGTTCCGTCTTGAGGTGTTCGTAAAGGTTGGCCGTAGGTGGGTTGACAAGGATATCCCGGACCTCGCTGGCGTAGCGGGCATCGAGGTGGGCGACGACATAATCGTAGCGGGTCCGGTCTTGTGTGATGTGCGCGAGGGAGAACTGGGCCTCGACATGGGCGAATCATCCCTCGGGCGAGTCGGCCCAAAACGGCGGAAGCTTGACAGCGACACGCCAGACGCCGTGCGGGGCAGCGTGCGGGATGCCCTCTGCCGGGGTTGTGACGTCCTCCGCGGAGCCGGCAGGATGCTGCTGCACGGACCCATTGAGCTGGTCGTGCCATTCCTGAAGCTGTTGCTCTTGCTTCTGGATCACCTCTTGCTGCGTGTGAAGCTGTCTGTTGAGAAGTTCCAGCTGTCGTTGAAGAGCGTCTTGTTCGTCCATGGCGATGCGTTGTTGTTCGTTGTCCGGGTCACCAGATGTGGGATGTCGTGTCTGCCGAAGGGCGAATCCCAACATAAAAACGTAACGCTTCTTTATTCGACTAACGATGGCAGCGGACGGGTATACAGACGCTACGTTCGTCCCAGTAGCGGAAGGCAGAAGGCGGTCTTTCTCAGTCAGGCAGCCTGTTTTTATAGCCACCGTCAGTGACGCATACCTCGGGTGACGTGGCGGTGGCGCTATATTTTATCGACCATGCAGTCCAGCGTGCAGCTGTGTTATGCCGGGCCAGATGATAAGAAGACGGAGGGTGCGCAGAAGTATGCGCGGAGTGTGTTGCCACATGCTAATTGTGGCCATGTTGTCCCTGCAAACTTCTTAATGTCGTCCGCCCACCTAACTTTCTGCCACCCCTGCTACGCTTCCGTTCCCTTGGAATACAGTCCGTAACCCTTAATGACCATCGGTTATCTTCCCTCCTCATTACTTGTCCTGCCCATGCGCATTTCTTTTTCTTGATTTCAACTAAGATGTCATTAACTCGCGTTTGTTCCCTCACCCAATCTACTCTTTTCTTATCTCTTAACGTTACACCCATCATTCTTCTTTCCACAGCTCGTTGCGTTGTACTCAATTTAAGCAGAACCCTTTTCGTAGGCCTCTAGGTTACTGCCCCATACGTGATTACTGTTAAGACACAGCTGTTAAACACTTTTTTCTTGGGGGATAGTGGCAACCTGCTGTTCATGATTTGAGAATGCCTGCCAAACACCTGCCATTCTTATTCTTCTGGTTATTTCAGTCTCATGATTCGGATCCGTGGTCACTACCTGCCCTAAGTAGATGTATTCCGTTACCACTTCCAGTGCCTCGCTACCTATCGTAAACTGCTGTTCTCTTCCGAGACTGTTAAACATTAGTTTTCTGCAGATTAATTTTCAGACTCACCCTTCTGCTTTGGCATTGGTCTCCTGAGTTATAAGCAGGTCAATAGCATCAGCGAATCGCAAGTTGCTAAGGTATTCTCTATCAACTTTTATCCCCACTACCACTCCAGGTCTCTGAATACCTCCTGTAAACACGCTGTGAATAGTATTGGAGAAATCGCATCTCCCTGTCTGACGCCTGTCTTTATTGGGATTTTGTTGCTTTCTTTATGGAGGACTACGGTGGCTGTGGAGGCGCTATAGATATCTTTCAGTATTTTTACATATGGCTCATTTACACCCTGATTTCGTAATGCTTCCATGACTGCTGAGGTTTCGACTTAACCAATGAAAGCAATATATAAGGGTTGGTGATATTCCGTACATTTCTCTATCAACTGATTGATAGTGTGAATATCGTCTATTGTTGAGTAGCCTTTACGGAATCCTACCTGGTCCTTTGGTTGACAGAAGTCTAAGGTGTTCCTGATTCTATTTGAGATTACCTTAATAAATGCTTTGTAGGCAACAGAAGTAAGCTGATCGGTCTAAAAATGTTTCAAGTCTCTGGCATCCCCTTTCGTATAGATTAAGATTATGTTAGCGTTCTTCCAAGATTCTGGTACATTCGAGATCATGAGGCATTGTGTATATAGGGTGGCCAGTCTTTCTAGAACAATGTTCCCACCATCCTTCCACAAATCTGCTGTTACCTGATCCTCCCCAGCTGCCTTCCCCCTTTGCATCGCTCCCAAGGCGTTCTTCACTTCTTCCGCCGTTACTTGTGGGATTTCAAATTTCTCTAGACTATTCTCTCTCATATTATCGTCGTGGGTGCCACTGGTACTGTATAAATCTCTATAGAACTCCTCAGCGACTTGAACTATCTCATCCATATTAGTAACGATATTGCCGGCTTTATCTCTTAAAGCATACATCTGGTTCTAGCCTATTCCTAGTTTATTCTTCAGTGCTTTTAGGCTTCCTCCGTTCCTGAGAGCATGTTCAATTCTATCCATATTATAGTTCCTTATGTCAACTGTCTTACGTTTGTTGATTAACTTAGAAAGTTCTGCCATTTCTATTCTAGCTGCAGGGTTAGAGGCTTTCATACATTGGGGTTTCTTGATCAGATCTTTCGCCTCCTGCGATAGCTTACTGGTATCCTGTCTAACGGAGTTACCACCGACTTCTATTGCGCACTCCTTAATGATGCCCATAAGATTGTCGTTCATTGCTTCAACACTAAGGTCCTTTTCCTGAGTTAAAGCTGAATACCTGTTCTGTTGCTTGATCCGGAATTCCTCTATTTTCCCTCTTACCGCTAACTCATTGACTGGCTTCTTAAGTACCAGTTTCTTCCGTTCCCTCCTCAAGTCTAGGCTAATTCGAGTTCTTAACATCCTATGGTCACTGCAGCGCACCTTGCTGAGCACGTCCACATCTTGTATGATCCCAGGTTTAGCGCAGAGTATGAAGTCTATTTCATTTCTAGTCTCGCCATTTGGGCGCCTCCACATCCACTTTCGCCTAAACCGTTGCGGAAGAAGGTATTCATTATCCGCATAATATTCTGTTCTGCAAATTCTACCAATAACTCTCCCTTGCTATTCTTAGAGCCTATGCCATATTCTCCCACTATTCCCCCACCCCCTCCCATACTGCCCCACCCTCTCGTTAATGCTATTGAATTCCTGTATGTTACCAGCTATATCCTTATTAATCAGGAATCCGACTCCTAGTTCTCGTCTCGCCGCTAAGCCCCGGTAGCACAGTACGTGCCCGCTTTTTAGCACTGTATATGCTTCTTTTGTCCTCCTAACCTCACTGAGCCCTATTATATCCAATTTACTACCCTCTATTTCCTCCAATAACACTGCTAGACTCGCCTCGCTAGATAACGTTCTAACGTTAAACGTTGCCAGGTTCAGATTCCAAAGGCGGCCTGTCCGGAGCCAGGGATGCTTAGCACCCTCTGCTGCGTCACAGATCTGATCAACGCCGTGGTCAGTTGCTTCGCGGCTGCTGGGGTCTGAGGGCCGGGGTTTGATTGTTGTATTCATATAGGAAGTTGTGGCCAAGTACTGCACCAGGGTGGCCAGTCCTGCTCTGGTGAGAGAGTGCGTTACCGGTTCTGGTCACCGGGATCAGGCCGCACTCTAGGCCTGTTTATGCAATTTTCTCAACACACGGTTCTTTTTCCGGTGGAAAATTGTGCGGCACCAGGATTCGAACTACGGTCCTCTTGTACGCGAGACGGATACTCTAACATCACCGCATGAGTTGTACGCCTCATTTCACCTACAGTGGTGCCTTCTTTGATCAGTCAAAGTGGACCAATCTGAGCTCGGTTAAACCGCACAGATGGCACTCAACTGGAGAAACCTGGTATTTATGACCTTCACATGTGTGTCCATACATAATAGAGGAGATGTTTCTTCTTTTTTTAAGAGGGTCCCCGTACAGTGATAAACTAAAGGAAGAGAAATATTAAAAAGGAGGGAAGAAAAAAAAGAAGGAAAACAAAAAAAAAAGGAAGAGAACAGGGGATTTGCGCTCGTGGCCCTTGGATGTTGCCGGGAGAGATAGCTCAGTCGGCTGGTCCGTCAGGCCCCAGTTTACATTGAAGTGCCATAACTCCTGTTCAGAGCCTCGTACTTACGTGGAAAGAGACTGACGTTGTTCGCGATGGTCGATTCCGAGTGGTTGGAAAGCATACTTTCTTGGAAAAAATGGCCGCCCGTCGATGAGAGGGAACTCGAGCGCCTCTAGAGGCTAGGACAAGGTTAAGCAGTGCGAGCGCGGCACGCTTAGCGTGGGAAGCTAGCCCGAGTAACTATCTCAAGGACTGCTGCTCACGAGAGCGACATACAGAGTACAAGATGTTCCATTCCCAAGAATCTCCAAGTGTGTTGTATGCTCAGTTACATTAAGAACTAATGCCTCGGCACGGTAGTTGAATTAATAAACTGTTTCCGTTCCCGCGATTCCCCTGAAGTGTGTGGTATGCTCAACGACACTAATGAACAATATATCGGCACGACGTAATGCTTTGCCAGTAAAGTCATCCGAGAAAACGCCTCACGTCCAACCGTATCCCCCTGCGACTATCAGAATTTAATATGAAACCGCCGCAAAAAAAAAAAGCAACAAACTCGCATCGGCACGGCAGCCGAATTCATAAACTGTTTCCGTTCCCGCGAATCTCCTGAAGTGTGCGGTATGCTGACCTTGTTCAACGACACTCATCCGAGAGGACACCTCACTTCCAAACGTATCCCCCTGCGACTATAAAAATTTTATATGCTACCGTCGCAACAAAATAGTAACAAACTCGCCTCAGACACGGCTTCTTCGCCTTGCCGGCCATGCATTCTGTCTGCCAGCTCGGCTAGGGACGAACGGAGCTAACAACCTTCTTCTCCGTAGTACCTAGGCGAAGAGAAATATCAAGGACTGAAAGTCCCCATATTTTTCTCTCGCGACCACTGCTTCTCGCGCATGCGCAGAAAGAACGGAGAAATCCAATTATGACGTGCTCGTTGGCTCGGTGCTACTAGTGGTGCATGCGCAGTAGTGAATAGGGTGCGAGAGAGAGAAAAATATCCGCGGCAAGGCGCGCGTTGTGACGTCATGTGCCCCTTCGGAGCACCGCCACGGCGACATCGCAGGTTCGCGGCCAATAAAGCTCTCACGTTGAAACTGGCCACTGTGCGCCAATTAGCTGCTGGTTGTGGCTCCAGCACTGCGGTGAAAAACGTCTGCACGCGTATCACGATGATTCAATACCAGGGCATCTCGGTTTTTCTTGAACGCTCCCGTGGATTCGGGAGAAGTATTATTGGCCACGCCTGAATGCCGACGTCACTCATTACGTCAAGACGCGCCGAAACTGTCAGCGATGCAAGACACCGTCGACAAGGCCAGCGGGATTGCAATAGATCGAGCCTCCTTGCCGACGGTTTCAGCAGATCGGGATAGATTTGTTGAGGCCGTTTCCGACGTCAACATATGGAATTGGGCCCATCGTCGTGGCCACCGACAACCTCACCCCTTGCGCCGAAACGAAAGCCCTGCCCAAAGGTAGTCCGGTCAGGGATGTAGCAAAATTCTTAGTCGAGAACATGCTGCTGTGACATGGTACTCGAGAAGTCCTCATTACCGATAGAGGAACCGTTTTTTCAGCTGAGCTTACTCAAGCCATCCAGAAGTATAGCCAGACAAGTCACCTACCAGTTGCCTGCCTACCTACCACCTACCGCCTACCACTCGCAGACGAATGGCCTAATGGAACACCTGCACGAGACTCTCGCCGACATGTTAGCGATGTAGGTTGATGTCGAACACGAAACGCGGAATTCTGTCCTCCCGTACATAACCTTTGTTTACAACACGGCAATGCAAGAAACAAGACAGATCACGCCGTTCAAGCTGGTTTACACAAGAAACCTGACGACTACTTTCGACGCCATTCTGCCACATGCCACCGATAAAAAGTATCTCGACGCTGCCGTCTATCTGCAGCGCGCAGAAGCACGACAACACCCCCGCCTGCGCATCAAGAACCAGCAAACCAGCAAAGGACAAACAGCCGGCAGTAATATCTTGGGCGATTCTAAGTAGAATACCAGCCCGGCGACCGTGTTTGGGTTTGCACACCGATATGCCGACGAGGTCTTGGTGAGAAACTTTTCTGATGCGATTTCGGATCAAAGAAGGTCTACCGACGCACTGGCGCACTGAAATATGAGGTCGTGCCAGACGGCATTTGGCAATCAGAGCGGCGCTGTTCAATACCTGAAGCCATGCACGTCGTGCGACTTAGGCTTTTCTACGCTCGCTGACGAGCTTTGGGACTTTGTTTTCTTTTTTGTTTCCTTCTCTACTACTGGGCATTCAATTTTAGCGTATGTGTTTCTTTGCAGCATCGGTACCTCGGTGGAACAATAAGCAAGTGTCTCAACGGCGCCGTCTGTATGCAGAGCGAGCTGAATACGACTGTGTTCGTGCTTCCCTTTCTCGCCGGAAGGAATGCTGCAGTGTTCGGGTCCATAAAGCCCCTTAAACTTCGTAAAGTAGCAACACTCTCCTCCTCCGCCTTCATCCCTCATCGTTTCGCCTCTCTTTCACGCTCCCTCCTCGACCGGGGCGCCGCCTACACTGCTCCAGCGTAGCAACGACGTCAACATGCGCTCCTCGCCACTCCGTAGACGCTTCTCGAGCAAAAATGGCGCTGATGCGCAGCGTGAGGGCCCACGCGATGCTAATAGGCCAATAGCAACGCGGCGTCGGCAATAGCGCGAGGAGGCGGCATTCTTCAAAGCGTGGCAGTACTTTACGAAGTTTAAGGGGCTTTACGGGTCCAGTCCTTGGATTCAGCGTGAGCAGGGGGAAAGTAAACAAGTCTGCAATAGAGAATAGTAAGAGGCGATTGGATGCTAGGTGAAAAAAAGTCGAGAAACGACAAAAAACAGAGACGTAGAAAAACAAAGTTTACAATAGGGAGTCAGAAAATTTGGTTATGGGAATTCATCGTGTTTATTTTGTTTTTGTTTTCTTTTTTTGACCTAGGTAGGACATTAGGCAGCATAATAGCAAGAGCTTGGTGCACAATCCGCCGCCCCGTTCCAAGGATTTTGCTCATAACATCCATCCATCCATGATTTTCTGTCGTCTGCTAGCGGCGTGAGGTCCTGCGCTTACGTATTTCGCTGAAAAGGGCCTTATAACGCCCGGTGTTACTTTTTATGTAGCACTAGCAGCTCTTTCCGATTCTGCGTTACTGCTTCTAGTGATAATTGCGAAGAAAAAATAATGTGCAACGAGAAACCTACTAAACTCGCTCTTGGGTCTTGATTTGCGTGCGGTCATTGATTATCGAACAACATCTCAGTTGATGATTTTCCATAAATTTTTCGTCTGTTCTTGTCTAGGTCTGCTCGTGTTGCGTCTCAGGCGAAAAGTGCTGCAGCGTACTCTCAATGAGCATTTGCGTGCAGGCGGTGATAGAGATATACTGAGTGGTCGACGCCACGCACACATTTTTGTTTAGATGTACGAGAACTATCGGAATTGTTAATTTGTGAGCTCAGCCCAGATTACTGCGTGAAGATCCACCGGCTGGGCTCACGTAGTATGACACTACCACAACAGCCTTGGTTAACTTCACAGCTGCTACCACTAGCTCCTGATGTGAGTTTAATGTTTTTTCCGTTGGGAGAGAGAGGGAGATGCAAATGAGAGAAAGGCAGGGAGGTTAATCAGAGTTAAAGCCTCCGGTTTGCTACCCTGCACTAGGCGAAGGGAAATAAGTAAAGACGGAAAGAAGAGTGGGGACAAAACGAAGGGCGAGAAAAGAAAAAAAAGCGGGGGGGGGGGGGAGGGGGACGGAATGGGATCATTATAGTCTTTCTACCAGGCCGCTGCCACGTAAAAAGGTCAACAAAGCCGTACCGACTTTCGGTGCGACGACAGTTCATGTCGGCATTCCAAGACTGACTGTTCTGAAAGTGGCCTGTCATCAAGGCGTGCCAACGCGGTCGCTAGTGACAGCCGGTGCGCGCTGTATCGAGGACAGTGGCAAAGTACATGTTCTATAGTCTCCTCGTCGCCGCAGTGACTGCAAGCCGCACTCTCGTCCATACCGACTCGGAAGGCGAAAGATCTTATGTAAGCGACACCAAGCCACATTCGGCAAAGTACTGCTGTCTCGAGTCGAGAGAGTCCAGATGGGGGTCGAAGTCGAAGGGACGGGTCCAGTCGATGTAGACGCGTGTGCTTCAAGCTTGGGGTATTCCACGTAGATCTTATGGCTTCATTTGCATTTCATTTGTTCTTGAGAATAGAATGGAGTCTTGCAAGCCCTCTTCATGTGCAGATCGTGCTGGTGCTTCGGCATGTTCGTTGCCCATTATACCACAGTGGCTTGGAATCCACTGTAACGTGATGTCGTGTCCTTGCCCGACGAGGAAATGTCTGTGCTGCACTGCAGGTGTGTGCAGAGAGTAAAGTGCATCGATTGCACGCTGTACAAGTCGCGAGCGCCGCATGTCAATGTAAGCACCAACCTCCTTCGTCAACACAGCGATCATGCGCAGTTTTGAAGATAAAAGCGCGTTTAGCGGCAGCCGCAAGGTCCGTATTTGTCAGAGAGCCAGGTGTTGTGTATATGTTGCCTGGAATGGTAGCAGAGAAAATATCCTAAAAAGATGAGAGCCGGAAAAAGAAGCGCTGCGAAGATAATCGAACATGCTTCAGAACTTGAGACGACGTTCCTCAGAGAATCTTGAATTAGACTTTAGTGGCACCATCTCTACCTTCCACTTGGAATGTGTGGATTCGGTTCCCGCTATCTGTGTGCATTTGGTGCGCGCGCTATCGGTGTGCGTGCTTTAGAGAACGATGTATTCAAAAGGTTACTCGATACCTGTGCAGGCAAGCCATATAAGAGATCAGGCTACGCATCGATCACGTTGTAAGGTCTGCATGCGAAGCCCCTATGCGAGTTAAGTGTCACGCGTTGGTCCATAGTCGGATCCAGTTCTCCAAGGATGTCACTGCCTTGGGCCGGTTCTTGTCTCATAATGTCTTTATTGCTGAGTCCTGTTGTTTTTTGCTGCTCTGCAAACGTAACTTTGTATAAGCTGTCCCATTTTGTCCACACCTTGTTTATATTTCTATTATTTTACTAATACACGTGGTCATGTGTTGTGTTGTTGGTACACGTTGTTAAGTGTTGCAAAAAAAAAAGAAAACAATAAACGACACAGGCCGAGTCAAGCCGGATTTGTGGCTTTTTTGTATGTGCTCCTGTCGTCTGTACATTGTATAAGCACGAAAATAAAGTTCAAAGTTCAGCACATGTTTTTATTGCGGTAAAGACTTCCCCATAAAGCATGGTTATGTGTATGCGTGCTGGTGCGTGTATGTGAACGTGTGTGCATTGTATCAGTATGTGTTTTCCTTACAGCACTTACACCTTAGGTGTGCAGAGCCAATAGGACCGTCTACCTCTCTGCGGAAACTACTGAAGGCTACACGAGGCCTAACGCATATGTGACGTAATCGATTAGCGGTAAGCATTTCCAAACAAAAGAATTTGGAGGACGCTTAAGCTCCGCTTTAGCAGTGGAACACGATATCATTCAAAGATCCCTGACTGCTTGTCACGCTTCTCGGCAACCGCAGCTTTCTTGCGGATGCGCGGAGGCGAGCGCCATCTGGATGCTTTTGTTGCAAGAAACTGAGCAGGCCACGCTGCTCTATGGATGGTAGAAACGCTGGAAAAGGGGTTTGTGTTCGAGCTCCCGCGTTACATAATTATGTTTTCTGGTATATTCAAGCTACAATCGAACGCTATCATGTCTGTAGGTTGTGTTTAGGTGGTACTTTACGATTTTTCTGATGCATTTTACTTTCATGAATTCAATAATTCAGTAACGCCCCTGCGCCACGCGGAAGGCCTGCGTCGTTGGGGTTTGGAGTGATTTTTCGCGCAACGACGTCCGCTGCCGACACCGAATTTTTTGGCGCAGAGCACATAACGCTATCGCGTTAATGCGTACCGATACCCCGCAGTGTGGAAATCGATGTCGTGTGAAGCATTTTACAGGTACCTGTAAATGTCTAGCTGCCTGGCTATCATCGCTTCTGGTTCTGCGAAGCGTATACTAGAGGAAGAGACATGATTATCTCAATCGATCCATTATGTCTATGACAGCATAAGTAAGGCAACGATGATGGTGCTTCGAGAACAGCCACAGCATTCCTTTAGTATACCTTGGCGAAGAACTGCTACAAATCGTTCCGTTACGACTTGGACTAATGCCGAAAGGCGGAAAAATAGATCTTTTAAACAGCCTTTGCAACGAAACATAAACCCATTACGTACGTAAACAATAGCGTTGTCCTCACCAAGCGCGCTCCGTACGTTATTTTTCTTCTGTGATGTGCATACGCCACGTCAACGCATGTTATTTGACACCTTTAGTATATGCGATATCCACGTGAGCTAAAAAAATATATGGCGCCACTCGTGGCTACCGCTTCAGCGCGAATTCTCGTGACGGCTACGCTCTCGCTATCGTCAATCGCCAATAAGCTGAAACGAGCTATCACTTACTTCACACATCCCTGAAACGTTAGTTGTGAGCGCATAGCGTGTCAAATTGCAGAAATGGCATGCGAATACAGAAATGGCATGCTAATACAGAAATGGCATGCTCATCGACAGAAGAAACGTGGGCCAGAGCCTTAACTGCCGGGATAATTTGCATGCAGCAGATAAAGTTCAAGATTGGCAGTGACACTGTGTTATTAGGGATGGTAACTAGGGTGTGGGGGACAGCAATATTTCGCACCAATATAATACCAGATATTGGAACGCAGGAACGCCAAGTTCACATATATAGCAGCTTGAGGTGGCAGTCGAACGTGATCGACGGAGCACAAACGCGGTTGAAATGTGAGCGGAGCGTTATAATGAAGAGGCAGGTCGAGCTCGAGCGCACCACTTGCACAATCAAACAGGGCAGCTGGATTATAGAAAATCCACGGCGAGGATGAGTTCAAGTGGGCAATGCTCGAGCACAGTAAATAGTACAGTTGTGGAGCGGTCGGCGACACTTATGCGTACTGAGCACATCCCAAAGACAGGAACACTGATGGCGACACGGATGGTTGATAACCTGAGTGGTGTGAGGACCTTCTTCAAGCGATGACGAAGCTCTCAACACATCACATATATCTGTGCGCCCGAGTTAATGAGAGCAGCGACGCGTACACCATCCACTTTAACGTCTATTAGGTTACGTCTAGTCGGCAGTGGGGTCAGAAGATTTTGCAAATACGTCGTGTTGCAAATGGCTCGCAAGCCCCAAAGGAAGCGTTGGCCTGGCGGCCTGGGGCACAGCTGGAAGCATCCGAAGGTCCTGGCAAAGGATGAGTCGACCGCTAACAGAACAACTTGTTTATTCTAGCATCGCAAAAGAGCGGCCGGTCAGGTCGACCGAAGTGGAGAAACGGGAGACCGCGTTACTCGACTGAATAAATCGAAGCTTCTCTTTTGGCGTACGGGGGCAGCTGCTTTTATACTCTCGCAGTCGAGGGCAAGAAAGAATGGCTCGCAAGAGGCGCACGTGATGGCTGCGCACGGAACACGTCGCGACAAGTCTCCGCCGGGCCGGCGCCGCTCAGACCTCCTCGCTTCACAGTTGGGGAGTTCCTCTCCCCGGCTGCCGCGCTTCGACAAGCGTGAGCACCAACATGCACACACACACACACACACACACACACACACACACACACACACACACACACACACACACACACACACACACACACACACACACACACACACACACACACACACACGCACGCACACACACGCACACACGCACACACACGAAGACACGTGGCATTGAAACATGCCTGGACGCGCTTAGCAGGAGGCGTTGGGACAGCGCTGAACTGGCCAAAATGTCCGCCGCTGTGAACGAAGCCCCGGCGTCCGTTGCATCCGTGCCGGCTATACCGCACGTCGGAGGCGAAACGTAGCAGACCGCCCCGCCGGGAGAAGGAGATCCCGATGGTCAGGGGACTGCATCCGCTGTCCGGAGGGATGTCGCTCGATGATGCTCATAACCGAAGTCGGTCGTCCTCGGCGTTTCTTGAGCGCAGCGCACCGAGAAGGCCTCGTTCTCACGTTCAGGTTCACACAGGACACTGCAATGTGACTTCGGGAGAGTTGCCATTTCTTTTCTCGTTCCCAGCAAGCGTTAGAACTACGCCGAAACTCAACCGCTCAGTCAGCAAGCACGACACAATCCTCACTGAGCCATGCCAGGCTCTTTCCCCTTTTATACTACTGCCTAGTTCCTTACAGGTAGCAGGTACGGCTAGGTAGCATGACAATTTCTGAACGGCCCACACGAGACACGCACACTCTTTCTCGGTGGCGCTGTACGCCTGCTCACGACTGGTCAGCTTACGAATAGCATACAGGACGGGGTATTCCACTTCTCCATTTTCCTGTTGGCACAGTACAACGCCCATGCCTCGCTCACTAGCATCGCACTGAACAACGAACCCTTTTGTGTAGTCTGGCGATCGTAGCACAGGCTGGCTTCTTAGGGCGCTTTTTAGGGCGCTAAAAGCTCTTTCCCTTGTCTCGTCGCAGACGACTGTTTGGGGCTCTGTTTTTCTTAGAGCATCCGCCAGGGGAGCCGCGATATCAGAGTACCTTGGGATGTGCCTCTGATAGTAGCCGGCGACACCTAAGAACGACCGAATATCGGCTCGTGCGCGGTTGCGGGAAGTCTCGCACAGCGGCCACCTTTATTTCAGAGGGGCGGCGACGACCCCGTCCAATCACGTGACCAAGGTAGACAACCTCGGCCTGTGCTAACTGGCACTTGGGAGCCTTGACTGTCAAGCCCGCTTCGCGCAGGTGGGTTAGCACTGCCCGCAAGTGTGCCATATGCTCAGACCAGGATGCGGAGAATATCGCTACGTCGTCCAAATACGCTAAAGCGAATTCTTTCTGTCCCCGCGACACTTTGTCCATGAGGCTTGAAAAGCAGTATGGCGCGTTCTTCAAACCAAAACTCAAAACGTTAGGACGCATTGTTCCCATTGGTGAAATGAACGCCGCACACCTACTAGCCTCTTCTGTAAGTGGAACCTGCCAATAACCCCTGACAAGATCTAGGGTAGAAATAAACTGAGCGCTACTAACTTTCTCATGGCGCTCCTCGATGTTAGGGATCGGATAAATTTGATCCTTAGTTATGGAATTAAGCCTGCGGTAGTCGACGCAAGGACGAGGTTCCTTGCCCGGTGCCTCAACTAAAATTAAAGGGGAGGTATAATCACTCTCACCCGCCTCAATAACCCCGAGCTGTAGCATTTTCTTTACCTCAGCCTCCATAATATCGCGCTGGCGGGGTGGCACCCGGTACGCCTTGGATCGTACTGGCTCTGGGGAGGTAAGGTCTATTTCATGAGTAAGGACAGAAGTCCTACCAGGCCTCCCAGAGAACTGACCTTGAAACTCTTGTAAGAGCTGGTGTAGTTCGGTTTTCTGCTCAGGCGACAGCGGTGCTTTACTGATTAAGTCACTAATGACTTGATCGGTGTCTTCCCTGTTCGTCACTGAGCCTAGTTCCGGAAGCTCGACCGGAAGCTCTTCGGGAACGTTTACCATCATACACACCACTGCGTCCCGTTGTCTATAGGGTTTGAGCAGATTACGGTGGTAAACTTGCTGTGCTTTGCGTTTTCCTGGCAGACTCACCACGCAGTTAACGTCCGACAGTTTTTGAACAATCCGTGCTGGGCCCTCCCACTGCGCGTCGAGTTTGTTTTTTAGCGATGTGCGCAATATCATTACCTCATCGCCTACCTCAAAATGACGGGCCCTGGCTGTCCGATCATAATAAACCTTGGCCCTCTGCTCGGCCTTTGCCATTGCTTCACCTGACAACTCCTGTGCCCTTCTTAAGCGTTCGAGGAGCCTAAGCACGTACTCCACCACGACTGGGTCGTCGTCCCTGCCTTTCCACGAGTCTCGAACCATGCGAAGCGGAGACCGCAGCAAGCGACCGTACACCAGCTCAGCTGGCGAAAACTCCGTAGCCGCATGCGGCGCGGTCCTTAATGCAAACATCACCCCAGGCAGACACAGCTCCCAGTCAGTTTGTTGATTAAAACACAATGCTCTCAACACGCGCTTCATGACGGAGTGGAGCTTGTCAACGGAATTCGACTGTGGGTGGTACACTGAGCTGTGTAACAGCTTTACCCCGCACCTTTCGAGAAAGGCTGTCATCAAAGCGCTAGTAAACACTGTGCCCTGATCTGACTGGATTTCCGCAAGAAAACCAACTTGCGCAAATATGGACAGTAGTGCATTGACTATCTCAACTTAGCGGAGTTCTTTAAGCGGCACTGCTTCAGGGAACTTTGTCGCTGGGCAGATCACAGTCAAAATGTGTCTGTACCCCGTGGTTGCTACCGGCAGAGGTCCCACTGTATCAATAACGAGCCGTCTAAAAGGCTCCGTAATGACAGACACCAACTTCAACGGCGCCCTCGATTTGTCCCCTGGTTTGCCCACCCGCTGACAGGTGTCACATGTCCTCACAAAGTGTTCTGCGTCACGAAAACACCCTGGCCAATAGTACACTTGCAAGAGACGGTCCTTAGTCTTCTTAATAAACTCCTGGGTGTCCGGATCACGAACCTCCATGCGACAAGCGCAACAGATCCTGATGGTAGCACTGAGGCACGATCAGCTGATCAAACTCCACTCCCCTGCGGTCTAGATACTTCCGGTACAGGACCCCACTTCTTTCCACAAAACGAGCATTTTTCTTGGCGATACCTTCCTTGACATTGCAGCGCATGTTTTCTAGGCTGCCATGCTTTTTTTGCTCGGCTATCAAAGCCGACGGGCTGACTTTTAGCAACCTATTAAGTCCATCTGACTTAGGCGCGATGAGCAAATCTGCAGATAGCTCTTCGAACTTTGCCGTGTCGGGCATTTCCTCTCCAGTATCTGGTGCCTTCAACGCTACAGGCTCAATTTTATTCAGCTCGGACGTGCTCTGAATATCAGCTTGCTGCGCCTCCGACCCTTTCTCATTGTTCGACAACGTCGGCCCCGCAACTACCACCTTTGCAGCGAGCTCCCGACCTCTCGATCTGGTTAAGGCCTGAACGCTAGCCTCACCAAACAAAAGCCCCTTCTCGCGCAGGAGGTGATCGGACCGGTTCAAAATAGGTACGGGTACTGGGGGGGGGGGGGTGGAGGTCAGCGTAGATGACACTGCGGCCTTCGCCTCAAGTGCTCCGAAAGGTCCTTCAATAAGCACTTTTGCTACGGGCAAACACACGCTATGAGCTTCCACGGCTTGCTTGATCCATGCGCACTCGCCCGTGAACATATCGGGTTCTACGCAAGAGGGGTGAACTACATCCATTGTAGCTGCAGAATCAGGAAGCACTCGGCACTCTTTCCCGTTAACGATGAGGTCTCGCATGTAAGGCTCGAGAAGCTTCATGTTCTCCTCAGTGCTGCATAATGACAAAAACACGACTTTTGTTTTTGTTTCTGGACACTGCGCTGAAATGTGACCCAGCTTCTGGCACGTATAACACACGCGCGCTTGCCTCGTCTCGAACCGCTTTCTGCGTTCGGCTTCGGCTGCCGCCGTCTCCTTACGTTCGGTCGGACTGCTTTCACTAGCATCCGCACTACGTGTGTCCCCCCTTGCTCTCATGGGCGTGAACTTCGGCCTCTCAAACTTGGAGCGAAATTCACCCTTTTGACCGTCCTTAGCTCCACGAGCCCGACGCGTCACAAACTCCTCGGCTAGCTCGGCGGCTTTAGCCACCGTACTAACGTTTGGCCTATCCAAGACCCAGTACCGCACGTTCTCAGGTAACCGACTATAATACTGTTCCAGCCCGAAACACTGCAGAACTTTCTCGTGGTCACCAAACGCTTTCTCTTCTTTGAGCCACTCCTGCATGTTTGACATAAGCCTGTAGGCCAAATCTGTATATGACTCACTTCTGCCTTTCTCCTTTTCCCGAAACTTCCGACGGAACGCCTCCGCTGATAGCCTGTACTTTTTTAGCAGAATCTATTTCACTTGGTCGAAATCCTCTGCCTCCTCTCTCTTCAAGCGAGCGACTACGTCGGCCGCCTCGCCGGGTAACAAAGTGAGCAAGCGCTGTGGCCACGTTTCCCGAGAGAACCCCTGCTTCTCGCACGTTCGCTCAAAGTTAAACAGGAACAAACCAATGTCCTCTCCAAGCTTAAACGGCCGCATCAGGTCAGTCATTTTGAACGATACTCGTTCTCCTGCACCGTGTGCCTGACTTCCATTACGAGCGCGTTCCATCTCTACCTCGAGACGCTTCATTTCCAAAGTGTATTGACGGTCGCGCTCCTCTTTCTCTTTTTGCTCTTTACGCTCGCGCTCCTGTATTTTTGCCGTCTCCCTCTCCTCAGTGGTCTCAAGGCATTCCGACAGCTCGTCATCCTCAGCTTCTAACTCAAGAATAGCCCTTAGCAGTTCTGGTTTTCTGAGTTTGTCTGAGACATCCAGACCCAACTCTCTTGCAAGATCCAGCAATTTCGTTTTGCGCAACGACTTCAAATCTATGGCTGCTATGAATGCTGCTTTCTCTACTGCCTACTATTGTCTTGCCGCAAACTAACCCGGCAGCAACGACAACCACAATTACCAGCTCTGTTACTGACACTAACAAAAGCCTGGCAAAACTCGGAAGAAGAAAGTCCCGCACTCACCAAACCTCGCAGCCAAGAATTCAGCGCAGTCGTTACGCTGCAGGCAACCAGTCATCACACAGGGCTCGTTGCACTGCTCCCGGATGGCCGTTGTGCTGCTCAGCATGCAATTGACCGCATATCTTCGCTGCTGGCCTCCGTTGCCGCGATCTCGCCGCTGGCAACCAGTTGTTGCAAATGGGTCGCACGCCCCAAGGGTAGCGCTGGCCTGGCGGCCTGGGGCACAGCAGGAAGCATCCGAAGGTCCTGGCAAAGGATGAGTCGACTGCAAACAGAACAACTTGTTTGTTCTAGCATCGCAAAAGAGAGGCCGGTCAGGTCGACCGAAGTGGAGAAACGGGAGACCACGTTACTCGACTGAATAAATCGAAGCTTCTCTTTTGGCGTCCGGGGGCAGCTGCTTTTATACTCTCGCAGTCGAGGGCAAGAAGGAACGGCTCGGAAGAGGCGCACGTGACGGCGGCGCACCGAACACGTCGCGACAAGTCTCCGCCGGGCCGGCGCCGGTCAGACCTCCTCGCTTCACAGTTGGGGAGCTCCTCTCTCCGGCTGCCACGCTTCGACAAGCGTGGGCACCAACACACACACACACACACACACACACACACACACACACACACACACACACACACACACGAAGACACGTGGCATTGAAACATGCCTGGACGCGCTTAGCAGGAGGCGTTGGGACAGCGCTGAACTGGCCAAAATGTCCGCCGCTGTGAACGAAGCCCCGGCGTCCGTTGCATCCGCGCCGGCTATACCGCACGTCGGAGGCGAAACGTAACAGTCGTTAATGCAGTGTCATCTCCGGGCGCTGCATCGTCTAGTTTTCCGAAAGCAGGCGTCCAATCAGCGATGACGGGCCGCGGAAGTGAGGCGAGCGAGGTTACGGACTACCAGAGAGAGGTGAACTGTACAAGTGTACACGTGGAGTGTCGATAGGAAATGGTGGGAGCGTCATTGCTGGTGACATGCGATGGCGAAACGGTCAGGATTGCTCTCGAGGCGACAGTTATGGGCATAGGGCGCATGAGAAGCCCAGGACCAACGGCCGTTGCAATAGGGGGCGACCTGAGCGATACGATGGCAGCTGAAGCAAACAGGCCGGTCATCAGCAGTCCTCCATTCGGCCATATTGCGACAACGTAGCGCGTGCCCTGAGCATAGGAGAATTGGAGGCGGTCAGTTGGGCGTGAGGAAGCAACGTCACAACGGAGTCCAGGCAAAAACTGAACAGCTCCTGACCAACGATGGCTTGGACAAGTGGTGTCATCGTGGACCTCGACTCAAAGGCGCGGGAGCACGTGGAAGCAGGAGACATGGCCTCACTTTCGCGTCAGATAATCTTCGTGACGTGCTCCGCGGTGAGTGGTACGGTACTTGCGCTGAATGTATGTCTTCGCACCACGATGTTATTGCTGTGCTAGGCAGTCGCACGAACGGATGTTAAACGTAAATATCACTTCATTCGTGGACTGTTAGCCACATGAATTAAATTTTCTAGCATCTTAAAAAATATAACCAATGAGAGATCTGAACAAAACCTATATGTTGGCCTCATGGAATCTTTGAAAAAACTGCACCATTACGTAAGCAGCCAAAGAACTCTGCAGAAAAAGTGTTCATTCAGTATTACATATTCGCTCGTTCAGCGTCTAAAGCAGGCAAACTTGACATTTTACAGAATATCCTAAAATCGATTGTGTGTGCGTGTGCGTGTGTGTGTGTGTGTGTGTGTGTGTGTGTGTGTGTGTGTGTGTGTGTGTGTGTGTGTGTGTGTGTGTGTGTGTGTGTGTGTGTGTGTGTGTGTGTGTGTGTGTGTGTGTGCGTGCGTGCGTGCGTGCGTGCGTGCGTGCGTGCGTGCGTGCGTGCGTGCGTGCGTGCGTGCGTGCGTGCGTGCGTGCGAAAACTCGCATAAATTGTGTGACAGCTCTACATCAACTGAGAATATCTTCCTGCTCTTCAGGCACTCATACGTGTTAAGTTGTCGCAGCTTTAATTACCTATTTTTGTTTCAGGCTGTCTTTTGTGGCACTTTACATTCCATTGCGAAGGCACTTGGATGACACCTTGCTTGATTTCGTCCCTAAAGCTTCACAGCAGGAGTGTCTGTTGCCTGCATAGACGAACGGTTCAGAAGGAAAATATCTCGAACACTAGATTTCCCCGAGCTCCGAATCATGTAGGAAACATTCTTCTTGGCGTGAAACCATCTCCACACTAAAACAGCGCACACGATATGCACACGGTCTAGGAGGGAAAAAAGATACGTGGGACTGGTGCCGACTGTCCACTAAAGCTTTATTGCACAATCACATCAATATGCAGGGTGTCCCAGCTATCATGCATCACGTCTTTAAATATACCAGTCATTCTACGCGAAGATAACCAAGTGAATATTGTTCACAGCCGAGTAGACTAGCCGCCAGTTATTTTTATGATGCCATTGAATTTAATAGTTATTTACAAGCAGATAATTTTTTTTATTTACTGCTCTGGATGCCGTGCTGCCAAAGAAGAATTTGTAGGAAATTCAAAGAGAACTAAAGCTTGCATGTTTTCAGCCAGATACTTTTTGGCCAGTAATTTTTGCTCCTGATAAAGAAAGCACGCGAGAAACTATATACATAACATGACTAACCGTCCACAAACCGCATCAAAAATCACTGCCCTAAAACAAGCTCCATAGCAGTTAGTGTCAGAGCTGGTGCTTTATCTGGCGCGCCCCGCCCGTGACAGCGCGGCGCCTTGGTGTTGATAAGGAAAGAGTACCGACAAGTGGTGGTTGATGCGCTGTAGAATAAGAGCGCTCACTAACTTCCCAAACAAAAAAAGAACAGAAAACTGCCGTTACCGCTCTCTGGAAGTGACGCATGCCCTTACGCGCGGCTCAGCGGCATGACCTCCGCCATATATAATACAATAATGCCAACCAGGTAATACTAGGCAATATATTATTACCAGCCCTGCGGCTTTGACAAGACTGTTTCAGTGGCATAATAGTGCCGATTTACAACAAATTTAGCCGAAATTAAATTTCTTTGTAGTTGGGATGCCCATCAGTGCGCCATCTTCGCACCTAAGCGAAGCTTCGCTGATTCTGTCTCAGCAATCGCATTATCATCAGGAGGCAGAAGCCACGAATGCCACCGAAGCGGCCTGCTTCTTTCTCCCCTTTTCTGCTCTTAACATCCAATCTGAGACTGCTCTCAAGAGTAGCGCACTTCACCGGATTGATGTGAAGTATGTCATGTGAAACCAGCGCACAGCTGCACGTTGGCGTTTAGCATATATATATATATGCGTGGTCTCAATCAAACACGACTACTTTTTCAGTCCTGAGCAGATGCAAGCAGTTAGCGTGCATCCACGTGGCGGGGTGCAGTGATCGACCTATTCAATGTCACGACAACGATTTATCGGGGCACGTATACAACACCCTGACTCCGCTCCAATACGATGGCGAATAGTGATCATAAACTGATTTAGAATTCAAGATGTCTCTGACATAACCACGGCGGGTCAGTGCGTCTCCATTTGATCATGCAACCTTCGCAATGTTCCTCTCTTTCGAACGTCGTGCGCCAGCTGCAAGACAATCAGTGATCACGTCGCCTTAGTGATAACAAAAACAAGCATCGATCCTCGATCGTATTGCACTGTGTGCGAGTGCTCCTGTTACTGACCGCATGAAGCGCACAAAAGTGCACGACTTTAGCAGCGACACAACGCTACTGACCACTCTTAAAACACCGCCAAGTGCAGCTTTCTTTGCCTTGTGCTGAATTCATTTCAAATGACATGCCTTAATTTCTTTCTTGTAACGGGTTGTGAACTTTGGGTCCTCTTGGAAAAGATCGACGAAATCAGCAGCCAGTGCCTCTTCATCCACGACCTGTTGTGCGGACCGGAAAAGTACATAACCTACAATCCAGAAACTTGCGGTAACGTAGCACTTGCGCTGCAATAGAGAGACCGCAGGGTCGCCAAGAGAAGTTGGAAGGCACGAGAGAGAAGCATCGAATTGTTTGTAGCCGTCGAACAAACAGCTGCTTCATTGAAAGTAATTTTATCGATAGGTTTCTGCCATTTTCCATGTTTGTTACAAATAAAAAAAAAGTATTTTTCCTTTTGTAACAAAAAGAGATGGGAAGCTCACTTTAACAATCAGCTTGACGAGGCGACTGTCCCGCACAGGTACTTGTGACACGTCTTGTAAAGCCAAGGTGCCGCTTTTCTTGCAAATGCAGTCAAATGCTTTTACAACGAAGCACTCTGAACCTCCAAAATCCTTCCGTGTACACCTCACTTCGTCTCAAAGATCAGGCGCCCTACCACTCCCATGAGAGCAGACTAAGCACGTCCAGCAAAATGAAACCGTTATTTCGCATGAATCGGAGAGATACCTCGTGTAAGAGGTCTCTAATTCTGCACACTTCCTCGGAAGGAATATGTGTGCGCGGCTGACCTTATGTCATCGAGGCTCACGCATGCTCCGCGGCGAAGTCCGGGAGCGACGCAAAGTACACTTGCAAAACTTCGAATGCTGCCGCTGCCACCATTGTAATTAAACACTTTTATTCGTATTCAGACTCTTTATCGCTGTTGCCTTCGTCGACCGTCGCCTTTCTTCGCGTTCCTTTCGATTTCGGTGACATCGTCGGTCGTCAGTACGAAGCGACTCACGTGGTCGTCAATCTCGATGTATTCGTCGGCCATCACACCGGCTGCTGTATTGCAACAAGCGCTGTATGAGTTTAATTGAGCGATTACTGGATCTTTGCAGCAGGACTGCAATACTCGATGTGATTGGCACGCTCGTCAAGCAGGACGCCAATTCTGTTGTTGACCGCTGGTCAATGGGGGCTGCGGAAGGCAATTCGTTGTAAAGCAACAAATTAGCCATCGAGGACGTCTAAATGTCTTCGTTGTACAGGCAATTCGTTGTAGTGGTCGTCGCTGTAGAGGCATTCACAACGCACATGAAATATAAGACTCGGGCAGGGACACACGGCATCCTTCGTTGTTTAGGCAATTTCGCCGTACAGTGGCGTTAGTTGTGGAGGCGTTCGACAGTACAGTCTCTAGTATGTCATCGCAATGCGTATAGTAACATTTTTACTTCACATGACCAGCCAGTTGAATATCCGGAGCGTCTTCTGAGACTTATCTCAAGGGTGCTTCAAAGAGCAAAGTACTTCGCTAGAAAGTTACGTTTTGAGCTAATCGCACATTCGAGATCTACAAAAACGCGTTGCGATATACCTTTAAGGCAAGCCCATCCCATTACGCTGTGCACGAGTACCTCCTCACGTGACCGGGAGCGGTTCTCTTGAACAGCACGCGCACCTCGTTAGCTCAGCCGCGGTTGCGTCACAATGTGTTACAGACCCGCCGTGGTTGCTCAGTGGCTATGGTGTTGGGCTGCTGAGCACGAGGTCGCGGGATCGAATCCCGGCCACAGCGGCCGCATTTCGATGGGGGCGAAATGCGAAAACACCCGTGTACTTAGATTTAGGTGCACGTTAAAGAACCCCAGGTGGTCAAAATTTCCGGAGTCCTCCACTACGGCGTGCCTCATAATCAGATAGTGGTTTTGGCACGTAAAACCCCAAATATTATATTATTACTATGTGTTACAGCTCTTCTGACTGAAGAGCACGAGCGTTCAACGTCGAACAGCGGAGACTACATTGCGTTGTGCTTAGGATGCAAAAGCGCTTGCTTACTTACGTTTTGGAGACTATAAATTACGGTGCGCATCCACAGCCTGACCGTTTATTTTATTCCTTCAGTCATGTATGCAAGGGTCATTATAGCACGTGCCTGTGATAGGTTATAGCCGGCAAAGGCTACAAGAAATGACGATGGCAGTAATTTTTGTCACGCCATAACGGAGGAAAACAACAAAGCACCAATCAAAATTACGCGCTGATTTGCATGGAAAGCACGGTAAAACGTCATTTCCAAAAGTGTACCTCGCTTTAGCAAATATCTAGTAACCTCGAGTTCTCTGAGTGGCGCCCTCTCGCGTCTGACGTCCAAGGGGGGGACTCCGGTGCCGCGCCGCGCGCTCGCTCGTTGCGTGAAGGCAACTTGACGCTGTAATTAACCTGCTCTTCTCGAGTTTTAAAATGAGAGTTTGCATGTTTCCAGAACAGTATGCACAGGGTGTTGCAGGACACGATTTCCTGCGAAATCGAGCGCATTTGCCGTCGTCACCACGCATAATGTGGATTGCTTCTGGCATCGTCTGCTACAGTCATCAATGTGTACACGTGCGTGTATACGGCGCGCGTTACGCGTCATTGCCGTTTTGCCGGCCATTTCTCGACGACAAACTGCAGCATTTGACCTTCGGCTACTGCGTCTACGCTGTAATACTGTGCTTGTCTGTTCAGCGCGTGCTTGCGTGTTCGGTAGCCCACTTCGTTGGCTAGAGACATTCTAATCGTGTAGCTGCCCAGCGCGTTAAGCCTATCAAGAAAGACGTTTGATGCCATTCTCAGGAAACGAGGTGGTTGCTGCGGTGCTTTAATGCAGGCAGTCCTTTAGCAGCATTGACCCAAACTGCGCTCTAGAACGTCTTATAGAATGGCGGACAGAATTAGTGGGCAAGACAAAATTACGTAGTCTTGTGCTGCTGTGCTGACCTTCGCAAGATGATTTTAATTAAACTTAATGAATTACTTCCATCATGACGCAGCTCGCCCCTGGAAGTTAGCTTAGCGTAACCCTTTCTTTGCTCCTGCCATGGGTAGCGAGCACATTTCCCGGGCGCGGTTCGTCCAGCGATGAGAATTTGCGCATTAAAGAGGTGACAACCTTTGCTTAGATCACTGTTTTAAATATACTTTGTCGTATAAGCGCGTCATGCGTATTTAAAATTAGAATAAGAAAGTTGAGAAGTTCAGGCTGGCTGGTACTTGGCCGAATAAGTAGCTGGAGCCTAAACACATACGGGGTGGGGGGAAAGGGGGGGAAGGGGAAGTGTAGAAGTAGAAAGGCTCAATAAAATGTTCCCAGGCATTCCTGCATTTTCTTTTTTTATACCAATATCTTTATTCGTACGCTGATAAAATGACGTTTTTCGAGTGGTGTCCGGTTGTCTGAAAGTGCGTTAAATAGAAATAGTTATATGCTAACCCAAACAAACAATATTTTTTGCATTAGAAAGTGATAATCATATTTACTTGCAAGAAAATAATGTAGAGCCTGCTTGCGAAACATGACACAGCTTGGTGAAACTAATGTTCGAGATAAACCGGTTGTCACTGAAAAAAAAAAAATATGTTTCTCGTCAGGAATAACTTTTGCATATGCAACACCAAATGGCTAGAATTGTTAGCGAAATTTAAAATGTGTATTCGACTAAAAAGCCACTTAGCCGAGGCGAAATGTTGTGAATGAGTCCGGCGATCGCGCCAGATTTCAAAAACTGCGTACTATCATTTACTCGCTCGGCGCGAGGTTTTATGACTAAGTAACGAGATCATGTCGTTGCCCGCGGTGGCGGTGGTTATATGAAAAGTGTTTTTAAAAAATGAAATTCCGGGATTTTAATTGCCCAAACCACCATATGATTATGAGGCACGCCGTAATGGAGAACTCCGAGTTCGTTTTGACCGCTTGCGGTACATTAAGTCGCTCCTAAATTTAAGTATCCGCGAGTGTTTTCGCATTTCGCGCACATCGGAATCCGGCCGCCGCGGCCGCGGTCGCATCAGTGACCTCGAGCTTAGTACTACAACGCCAGAGCCACTTGGCTACCACGTAGGGTGGTGATATAGCAGATACATTAAATATACGTTTGTATCTCTTCCTAATGCTGTCATTTATAGAACTAAATCTATAGAACCTATAGAACTAAACACAGACCGTCGTTGTAGAGCGCCGTGCTACGCGAGACGGAGTCAGAGCCCCAGAAAACACCTGAAAATGAAGCAATTCTACAGCCGAAGCGTAGGAGACGACAAAGTCGGATCCCCCGACTGACGTCACCGGAGCGCTGTTCGCAGCACCGCCATCGGTGGCGCACGAGGCTAATTGCGCTCGAAAGCGGCAGCAAAGCTTGCGAATGGCTGAGGTGCGACAACACAGTAAACCAGAAATGGGAGGTTTCACGCGTGGTTTCCTTTTACTGCGATAGCAATTATGTCGACATTCCGGGCGCATTTTTGCCGTCGCTGTCGCCGTGATGTTCCTTATAAAGTATAAGGGCGATAACACCATCGCCACGCGTCGTATGCTGTATATGCGAGTGAAAACACGCCAGGAAAGTCGACGTTCGCAGCTCAATGTGGCGCTCGCCAAGAAAGAAAGCGGAGAGCAGACGCACCGTGTTCCGTCGCGCGAAAGGCCGTGGAGAGATGGCAATGAGAGAGAGGGGGCGGCGTTGTGCTCCGGAAGCAACTGTGCATTTCGCGACCAGGCGCACGCGATGTTCATTTCAGGGACCACCTGCCGTTTGTCCGCTGGCGCGAGTAAGAGCGGACGCGAGAGAGAAAATCTGGGGGCTTCTGCTCTTTGAAATATGACTCTACCTAGGCACTACAGAGGAGGTTTCTTAACGCGTTGTATTCGTTTGTCCCCAGACATGCGGCATTGCGGAGTGCGGTCGAGTTTGTTTACGCTGAGCCGCTGGCTGCCCGCGCGGTGAGGCAGTGGGCGTGGAATCGCTGTCTGAAGGGGCAATGTTCTGATTGGTGTATAAGTCGCTGGTCGCTTTTTTCGTCGCGACGATAGATTGGATTTTTTACAAGCACTGCTCCAGGAAGGCACATGTAACCGGCAAACGGAGGCCTCAGGAGAGCACCTGAGATTATAATAAAGCAAGCGGCGCAGGATCTCCAGGGCACCCAAGGGGAAGCGTTGTGATCAAAGTTGGAAGCAGGGCGGCCCGTGGGTTGGGGCCGCGGAGGCCCAAGAGCGCCGGGGGGTGTTCGCATAAAAAAATTGGCTGCCCGCGATAGCCGATCTACAGCCCTGGCACGCGCAGGCCCCGGCGAGCTCCAACCCACGAACCAGTTTAGTTTCTAGCTTTGGTCTCCTGGAGGCGCCGCCAATAATGCTAAATAATGACTCATTCTTACAATTCGCAAAAAAGACGATTGAATAAATATAATTACGTCCAGCCGCCAACTTGTGACGCTCAGTTCAGCAGTACCGCGCCCCGTGACTTTATTCAATATACGTGGCCCGGGCCCCGGCCCGGGCTATGGTCACTACTGCTCCCACAGAAACATCTGTGATGTTATTGACAAGGTACATCGCCGTAAGGCGCGAGAAAGCTATGATCAGCCACGAATGCCTTAGCACGAGCGCCGCAGGTGCGAGACAATCTGTCTGACACAGCGGTCACCAAATCGGGCGTCAGTGCCCGCTGCTTCACCTATTTTGCAGCGCCGGCAGCCAGCGTCCGAGCGTAAACCAACTAGACTCAACTACTAGCGTGTAGATAGATAGTGATCTAAAGAAAGGAAAGACGGTTGATTAACACTACGCCATGCCAGCACGCCTAGGGACAAACGCCTACAACACGCGCTAGGAAACCACAGAAGAAACCTCCTCGGTAGTGCCTAAGCAGAGTCATATGTTCAAGGAGCAAAACCCCAAATTTTCTCTCTCGCGCCCGCTCTTACTCGCGCCTGCGCATAAACGGCTGGCGATCCCTCAGAACGTCTCGTGACCAGGCGGCGTGCGTCTATTTGTCGTACAAAAATCCCTCACGTGACCTGATCCTAGGTGCCTAGGGACAGCATCGTTTAAGGATTTTTGAGAAGGCGCGATGCTGGCGCCGAGCGACGCCGTGTTCGTCCTCGGCGTGATCGTTCTCTGGACCGCGCATTGTTCAACATTGCTCATGTGATCGTGCGTGCGTTGCTTGTGTGGTGGTTCTAGGTTCTGTGTTACTTGGCGGAAAGCCGTGAGTAGTGGCGGTGCGGCAGTGGGGCTTTGGCCTCGGTGGGCTCTGGAACTACAGAATGTGCGTTGTGTGACCCGTGCTTTCTTGAGAACCCGGCGGTGGTGACAATTGAAATATCGAAGTGGCCTAGCGCCTCGGCAAAAAGTTCTGCGAACCGCGATGTGGCGTCGCCGTGTCCGACTTTGCTTAACGGACATCGAGGGATGTGCTGCTCGTTGCAAGTCATGTAAATGCAACTGCGTCGACCGCCCACTGTTCAGCGCTGAATGTGTGTTTGGTGCGCTGTGCTTGAAACGAGTGGTGCAGCCTGGCAGCGGGGGTGGTGGAGGAGCAGAGTGGCTTAGGGTTTGCGCGTTCACAGACATGTGCTCCCGTCTTGGTCTCATTAGCGGCTGTCGCGGGACTGCGGTGTGCTAGCTCCTTGCCTAGTATAAAGTTTACGACGCTAACACACGGCATGTTCACGTTTTTCCGCGCTATATGTCATTTGCATGACGGCCGAGTTGAAAACGAGACATATGTCTGTGCTATTTGCATTTGTGTGTTGTAAATTACTTTCTATTGTGGAAGTTCTGGGAGTCTAATTACGCAAGGAGTGCGAACGTATACATAAACACATGTGTGTCTGAAATTTATAGTTACCCATAATACCTTTTACGACTGATAAGTGGCCTACACAGCCTGTGTGAATCAGCTACCGTATGTTGCGACGCTCTTTCGTGTGGTAGAATGATGCATGGTGCGCGTTTATTTCTGTACTGTTGTAAAAACCGTTTGTTTATTCACTCAATACAAATGTACAGCTTATTCGCCGCAGTACATTTTAGTTACGCGGTGAAGCATACTAAAAGTGGGAGGGGGCCGCTATCAGCCAGCATAGTATGTCCACTTAGGCGATCTGAGAGGAGGCGGGTGCACGAGTGTATAATTAAAGAACTCTTATTATGCCCAGTGGCAGTGGAGATCATTAACTGTAGCACCAAAGTAGTGGACCACTACCAGAACAAAGGCATGTAGTATGCCCATCTCAATTCTTGTGCTTATCCCAGTCTTCTTTCTTACAGCAATAGCTGCTATGGGCGAACTCCCCTGGTTGTTCTGATGTTACTGGTGTTGTCACTGGAATTCCCGAATTTCTTGCTAGAATATTGCAAATAAAGTTCTCATTGTGCTGCGAGGATTCAAACATATGATCAAAAGAGTAGCAGTCCACAATTCTACATTTCAGCCACTCTGCTGAAGGTTCAGTCGCGGTGAATACTGATCCCGGAGAGCGTGATCTAGCCAACAGGTGCCATGATTGGCTAACACCTGCTCAATGTCTGCGTACTGTATATAGAGCTGGCATCCACACCTTCAAGTTCTTACACATCACCTTCCCACTTGTGAAGGCAGTCCTATGTTAAATATTCTTCTTACATGTGATGACAATGATTGGGTGCACCTGCTTCATTAATCTTCTAGTACTTGGCTTCTCAGATTTACTGGATGGAGCTGTGGGTGTCTTGTTTTCCTCAAGCAAAGCACAAGACCTAGCAATGGCTAGCCCAAATATAGATTTGAGAAAACCAAAACGAATTCAGCAGTAAGAAGCTAAAGGGTTGTTTTGGTGTAGATCAGTGGCTAAGTCCGGATATGAAAGAGGAGGAAGAAAAGCAGAGTCTTTCCACGTTAACACTGTGAGGCACAACTCCCACAAATAAATACGACTCTTACTTATTTTACTTTTTTAAGGAGATTACCGACTTGCATTGGCAAGTGTTCACTTCAACAAACACTGCATGAAGTAAGCCTCCTGCGCATATTTCACCAGCTACTGCATCATTGTTTCCCTTTATCAGTGAAACTGCAATGTTCTTTATGCTAAAAGTTGCCCAATTTTGTGTTTTGCAGTAAAATGTTAGCAGTGCTATTAAGGCACTTAAAACTCATGAATTGTAGTAGAGAGAAAAAAAAGTAAGAAAGCAGTGGCTTTTTGTGCGTAGACTATGCATACACCTGGTGCTCTTATGGTCATTTTTTTCCTATCCGCTAAACCATTCTAAACAAGAAAAGTTTATACACAATTAGTTTATACACACACCACAACTAAACCACAGGTATCGTTGGTAAGCAAAATATACTTGCTCGGTGACATTTTCTGCAGCCCTGCTATTGGGCTTTCCGTCCTTCCTTTTCAGCTGTGCAGGTTCATTAAGTGACGAGACAGTTTGACAATTTTAATAATTGAGACAGCAAAACCCTTCTTGGTTTCAGACTCTGCACATTGCATTTTAAGGCGTGTTTTCTGTGTTTGTTGCTTTTTCTTTATGGGTAGGGCATGTCGACATTTTTTACACCATGTCAAGTATGTGGTGCTTGGATGGAGTCTTGCCCTTTCATTCTGTACAATATGATGTCGGTTTTTTGTGTCCAAGGCCATTTTACAGCGCGATTGTAGCATTTTGCTAAGTTTTGCCTCTGTCACCCAAGCTTGAAAGATTGCTACCCACTGCTAGTGGCATGATACATGTGACATTTCTTTTTCAATAAAAGGGAGTCTCACTTATCCTGTGCACTGGTTGTCTTTTGTCTCTTTGAATTGCAATTTGTTGCCTATATTTGCTCTTTTGTTGCATTTCAGATTAGGAATGGCTATCATAATTGAAATTTAACCATATTGCACACAATGCGGATGATATGTAATAGCAATATATGGCCACCATAAATATAATAGAAGTTAATAATTCAAGAATAGTGCCGTTGCATGGTGGTGCAGCCATGAATTGTGACTATAAGGTACCAGTGCAGCAGGTAACACTGCTTGTGCAGAATATAGTTCAACTCTACTACTTTCAAACATCATTGTTTTTATCTGCATTTGTATAGCTCCAGTTTCTGTGAACAACGCACATCTGGTGGAAGAGTGGCTTGCAGCTGCAGTTGGGCCCAATGAATAGCCAAATTTCTGCCCGTTTTCATGTTATTAGCATATTAGTAAAGGCAGTCGTTTCTATAGTAGCCTGTTTGGCCAGTGTAGAAGCCGCTGCAGGGTGTCAGGATCTCATACACATCTTCAGCTTTGCAGGGGACACAGCATCTGGCACATAGTTTGTCACAGGCCATGTAATCGGGGCAAGTTGAGTTCACTCCCTAGCAAAGGGAGAACCAAGCTTGTTGGATATGAAGTAAACCACCTGTACACTTAGTGGCCTTTTTCATTTCGTGTGACATATGTGGTTATAGCGACCCTTGTTTTAAGCACTTCTTGTCCAACAGCGGTCATTTGCTTTTGAAACACTCAGGATAGCTTTCAGCAAGCTGGACAGGAATAACACTGAAAAACCAGCAGATGTTAATTCTCGCACTTATCATGCGAAGCTTCGTACAGTATGATGAGGGCGTAAATAAATGAGGGTGTTCCTCAAGGCCTTGTAGCACATGTCACGAGTTTGGAGCAACATGATGTATAGCACTTTTTTGATTGCATGCTATAGGTTTAGCAGGTGTGGCCATGGTTGAAGTGCAGTGCAAGGTCAAGAAAACATATCTATGAGCAGCACCCTGGTAAAGGAGACTCTGGGAAAACTAGTGGGAAGCCTGTTGAACATCTGGTTGACCCACTTGCTGGCTCCATCAGGCAAAGTATGATAACGAGAAGGAAGTCATCAACACATCAGAAGGTTTTTACATATAAACACTGTGCTAAGGTCATAACATGCCAACAAGTCTTTGTGCGCAGGCTATGCACAACCAACTACATATGCCTTCTGTTCGAACATCGCTCATTGTAACTAACAAGGATGGAGTGGACAAAAAAAGAACAGCAGCTCCATTAATTTGGTTTCACTGGTATCAACAGTGTTTTGTAAGTGTACATTGCCATACTCCCCAATGCCTTCTTGGGTGACATCAGCAAGGACCAGCTTGAGGCAAGGGGTAGTAGATGTCTTTACAAGCTAAAAATGCATGCATGCATGGAAAGCACACTGTGTCCAAAAGGTAGGCACTTCACAGGGGCACTGGAGAAGGAACAGGTTATTAACAGTGGGCAAAGAAAAGCTACTAAACACCCAACACTGTTGCCATGTAACGACCTCTGAAACAATCCCTCTTAATGAGGAAATCATCTTTGTGTATCCATAAAGAGGGCAGATGGGCAAAGCCCCTTCAGTAATGCTGCCAGCTTCAAAAGCCCATTTTGCACATCTTGAATGCTTCCTCCTCAAGACTTTGCTGGGTGCAAGCATTCTACTGTCCAAAAGCTGTCATTGAGAGCACCGTTGGTTTGGTGGCAATAAAGTTCAGAAGCAATTGCAACAAACCTCCCTTCCTAGTTGGCCTGGATGCTCACCGTGTTTATGAAGCAGCACCATGAGGCAAGCAAGGTGAACTGATGCCTCCAAGCCCTTGTTTATCACACTGTTCTGTTAGTAACAACCACGAGACTTGAAACCAACAAGCTCAAGTTCTCCACTCGCATGGTTACTGCGGAGGATCCATAAAAAGCACAAAAACAGAAAACTCAAGGGAAAGGATAAAGCACCATTTAACACTTAGTATTGCTACAGCCCACCCACTTCTTTTATTTTGTCTGGTCGTGCTACATCTTTTTACTATAGATAGGCATGAACTTAGGTGATGTTCCCAATCAGTGTCCAATTTTTATATACACTATGTGCTGGTTCAAAGAGGTTCGAAACACTGCAATGGAAGCTTCAAGTAGAAAAGGTGCCAGGAAAAAAAAAAGAAAGCTGTGCTGCAACCATCTCGGCAACATCTTGTCCCTTTAATAAAAATTGTGCTTCCATATTAACTTGAGCACTCCAGTTTAGAGTAAAGTACCAGTGCACTTATGAACAATGAATCAATTCTCAAAGAGCATGTGCAGTCCAGCCAAAAGCAGGGGCAAGAATCCGCATTGCGCTCCTGCATTGAAGGTGAATAACACGTACCATAATGGCGAATGTGCTTTAGTAAACTTCCCTGCAATATGAATTTGTAATGTACAAAGAATTGTCAATGAAGCTTACCACGAGCACAGATGCACTTGCAAATTATATCACAATTGAAGATAATGAGCAAACCTATGTGCCCTTTCCACTCTTAGTATGCTTTACTGCACGATGCTTATTTACACCCCTGTATTGCGGTGTAGCAAGCTACAAAAGAAACTTTGCATAATTAGACTTTTTAGGATTATCTTTCTCGCAATACACTAATATTTCGCGGTGAAGCCTAAGCAATGTACTGCGCTGAAGCATACTAAAAGTGAAAAGGGGCAAGAGTTCTTTAATCATACACTCGCGAACCCTCCGCCTCTCAGGTCGCCTAAGTGGACATACTATGCTGGCTGATAGCGGCCCCCTCCCACTTTTAGTATGCTTCACCGCGTAACTAAAATGTACTGCGGCGAAGAAGCCGTACATTTGTATTGAGTGAATAAAGAAATGGTTTTTACAACAGTACAGAAATAAACGCGCACCATGCATCATTCTACCACACGAAAGAGCGTCGCAACATACGGTAGCTGATTCACACAGGCCGTGTAGCCCACTTATCAGTCGTAAAGGGTATTAAGGGTAATTCAAAATTTCAGACACACGTGTTTATGTTTACGTTCGCACTCCTTGCGTAATAAGACTCCCAGAACTTCCACAATAGAAAGTAATTTACAACACACAAATGCAAATAACACAAACATATGTCTCGTTTTCAACTCGGCCGTTATGCAAATGACATATAGTGCGGAAGAACGTGAACATGCTGTGTGTTAGCGTCGTAAACCTTATACTAGGCAAGGAGCTAGCACACCACAGTCCCGCGACAGCCGCTAATGAGACCAAGACGGAAGCACATGTCTGTGAACGCGCAAACGGAGCCCTCAAGCCACTCTGCTCCTCAGCCACCCCCGCTGCACGGCTGCACCACTCGTTTCAAGCACAGCACACCAAACACACATTCAGCGCTGAACAGTGGGCTGTCGACGCAGTCGCATTTACATGACTTGCAACGAGCAGCACATTCCTCGATGTCCGTTAAGCAAAGTCGGACACGGCGACGCCACATCGTGGTTCGCTGAACTTCGCTGCCGAGGCGCTAGGCCACTTCGATATTTCAATCGTCACCACCGCCGGGTTCTCTAGAAAGCACGGTTCACACAACGCAGATTCTGTACTGCCAGAGTTCACCGAGGCCAAAGCCGCACTGCCGCACCACCACTACTCACGTCTTTCCGCCAAGTAACACAGAACCTACAACCAACACACAAGCAACGCACTACAATAGACCTCAGACTCTGCCCAGGCGGCGCTGCGGAAAAACCGGTCACCAGCGCCCCCATCGGAGCCTTGGCGCGAACTGAGTAGTGCAAGGAGAGCCGTCCGCAAGCGAAGGTGCATAGGCCTCAATGGACCCTTTTCTTTCGTTTGTGCTAAGGCACGGTTTCTTAAAAATCAAGGACCTGGAAAGCTTCTTCCGCGCATCCACGCTTCGAAAAGGAAGCTTAGCAGGGCGAAGTACGTGTACAATATAAAATAATGTCTCAAGTGTTATTTCGGCGTGCTGCAACTCGCAAGTACAGAGAGCATCAGGTTTGTCTATGGGCATATCCGCATAAAAATCTAAGCATTTCAAATTGTTTCATATTGCATATGTCCTGAACACAAGACTTGTTAGGTATCTCCTATATTTTTATGTATTTTATCGTAATATTTTGTCTCGCAATTACTTACAGAGAGTAAATACTTTCATAGCCTTTTCCAGGGCAGCAAACAGAAAACGTTTTCCAAGGCAGCAAATTGCGTGCGATCATAACGAAAGTAAGCTTCCTACAGTGCCTACGCGCTGCATCTTTCTTTCTTACAGGAGCTACAGCATCGCTCAGTACCTTAATTTGAACTTTTTGCAGACGCTTCGAGCAACAAGCGCGCACAAATAAATGTCAATAAATGCGACATTTTTTTCCTTACACATGTGCATTATTTCGCAATTACTCATCCAGTGCTCCTACAGCAACTTTATTGCTCACATTTGAAAAATTGGAGGACGCTTAAGCTTCGCCTTCAAGAGTGGAACGCGACAGCGTTCCCGTCGACCCGCCAAGGGGTGTAAGACAATGGGCTACGGCGCAGCGACTACGCGCCCCGCATCGGACGCGGTGAGCGTCGAGCAACGCAGCGTTCGGCGCGACAACGAAATGTGCGCCTGAGCAAGTGACGCACGCCTGAGCCTTAGAAACAGCTCGTTTCTAAGGCAACACCGCGTTCACTAGAGCGCTTTTGTACCGCATTGAAGCATCGAACTCGTGGCTCAGTGGTAACGTCTCCGTCTCACACTCCGCAGACCCTGGTTCGATTCCCACCCAGCCCATTTGCAAGTTGTTTTTTATTCATGAAGTGCCTGCTGGGATTTATCGCTCACGGCCAACACCGCGGACGCCGACGCCGACGACACCGGCTTTTCTGCGACACGAGCTCCTTAACGCTATCGCGTTAAAACGCAGTTGAGCAGGCTCAGCACATTGCGAAGCGTGCTTATTGTATCGGCGCAGGACATACAAAATACCGAAAGTATAAATGAGCTCGCAACGATGCTCTAGAGCAGGATTTTGAATTCATAAACGAACCAAAATGTTTGGTTAAGCTGAGCTGCCAGATCTCTCCGTTCCACTTGTTGAGTCAAGCGGAGACGGACGTCTGTTAAAAGGCGGAGATATCGATGGCACATATGCAAGATGGTTCGCAACGTTGTTTTTTCTGTTACCAACGAAGTGGCGGCTGCAGAATCTTGAGTTTTCGCTTAGTTACCACGGTCCTCCGTCAGGGCTACGCAACACAATTACAGAAGAACAAAATTGTCGCACTTTCTCGTGCGAGCCGCTGGGTTGTGGGGAATGCAAGTAATCCGATTACCCAACAGGTTGAACGGCCCGTATCCAGCGCTCTCACCTTTCCCCTTCATACGATCGCGATGGAAATCGGTAAAACTGAACCTTGTTATTCCGTCCTTCATGTTCATGGCAATTTACAACATAACAGTAGCGTCGATTGCGGCGTTTCTTTGTAGCGCGCGGAGCTATCGTGGTTGCCGTCGTTTCCGCTATCAGTCTGACGAATGAGCCAGCAAGCGCTTTATGGCAGTTCGGAGGCGCGTCCGACTAGCCTAGAAATTCATAACACTCTATATGGGTGCTAAATGCGCAAAACGCTCGCCATGTGGACCAAAATCTAGTTATATCGTTGTTTCGATGTCGCTAGCTGCATTAGCCAACTTAGCAAGGGAGTCGGGCTTCGCACTACTCAATTACTGCCTCTTTGCACCGGCAGGTGGCGCAACGCGTCTTGCAAAACTCCAGAGTCTGACGTCCATCACATGAGCAACGTTGAACAACGCGCGGTCCAGAGAACGATCAGGCCGAGGACGAACACGCCACGGCGTCGCTCGGCGCCAGCATCGCTCCTTCTCAAAAATCCCTAAACAATGCTGTCCCTAGGCACCTAGGATCAGGTCACGTGAGGGATTTTTGTACGACAATTAGACGCACGCAGGCAGGCGCAAGGGGAACTGACAATCGTGGCTAATCCGCCTTTTGCGACGCCAAACTGCGCATGCGCAGCGCCCTAGCGGCTGAGGACCGAAGCAGTTTGGCAGGCGCACGGCCGGACTCGACACCCTCCTCCGAGCATAGAGTTACTATACTGACCCAGAGGACAAGCTACCCATATGGCCCATGCATTGAAATCGGGAACCGCAAGAGCGCCGCCATGTTGCTACGCGCCGAGGTTGCCAGCTCCTGAGACGCGTGCTAGGCTTGGTGACAGTAGTCAGTTTTAATCCGGCAACACTAGCAGCGTAGCAGCTCGGCGTCTCGCTTGTAGTGTCGTGATGTGTGCGTGCAGCCGTGTGTTTGGGCTTTATAAGTTGGTTTTTTATTCTATGTTGTGGGACGGTGTGGGTGTGGTCCATGTTGGCCGTACAGGTGGCAGTTATGCAACCGAGGGATGATCCTGTTGAAGTTTCCGGTGGTATGCGGTTTTCAGCGGTCACGCCTGTTGCAGGAGTGTCACTCGACGAGGTTACGAGCTCGGAAGCTGTGGTCAGATTCCTCGCTGGCGTTCCGTTATTCTCTTCGCACGGGCGCGGTATGTTGCAAAAGCCGCTTTCGCGATATATCGTCGTGACGCTAGATCGGGCTTTTTATTATTATAAGTACTGATCCAGCTAGCTGTAGGGCACATGTAACCGACAAACGGAAGTCTCAGGAGAGCACCTGAGATTATAATAAAGCAGGCGGCGCAGGAACTCCACAGGGCACCCAAGGGACAGTGGGGCGATCAAAGCTCGAGGCAGAACGGTTGGGGCCGCCGAGGCAGGTGTGTGCCAGGGAGTGTTTGCACGGACAGCTCCCCTGGCACGCGCAGCAGTGCCTCGCAAGGTCGAGATACCTTAAAGGTACCTGCGCCCATGATCTTTCTTTTGCCTCGGTGCAGTGAGCACGATTAACGAGAATAATATGGAGGGCATCCGGTGCAGTCGCGAATGCGTCATGACAAATGTAGCTCGCGTCGCCTGGCGTGTGTAGTAATATCAGAGTTGGTTGTATGAACTTTATGCATAATACGCTTTGTTACGGTACCTTAACGGAATGGGTCTAGAGGACGGTGTTGGTACATTTTTTCGTATCCGCCCTAATCCTATACCCCCCACTACAAACACACACACATATCCCCTTTTTTTATGTATGCATACAATTCCTTGCCATGACGGATCATAGCCTCCTTTATTTTTGAAAAATAGAGGAGGCTATGGACCGATTGACCAGTTCAAATTGTCAACTTGTCAGTAACTGTCATAGGAATCACTGTAATAAACACAATTCCACGATCGAATTGTTTACTTTCATTTTTTTTTGTAACACTGAGAACTACATAGAACTTTATTTTGTATATGTGAGAGAAGTATGTGGATATCACGAGCTTAAGCCAATGTGCGATACACAGACAAAGCAGCTGCTACAACATGAACTGCATTGAGGGCCACACAACACATACGTAATTAAAGGTTCAAAATATAGGGGGAAGCTTCAAAATACGCTCTGTAGCACTGCAAAGTATAAAATATATTGTATGTGTACAATAAGTGTTCAAAAATACAATGCATCAATGTCCCATTTGCCTTCAAGTTTATTATCAAGTTCAAGTTTACTGAAGTTTATTATGAACATATATTCAACAGGAATCTACTGACACACCCGCAGTTAAGGTGGCTGTTCGAGGTGTGCTGGCTGCCTCAGTGTAAGAAAAAGAAATTGGGTGAATGTCGACACCAGTGCCACTGCTTCTTGCCTCTGACCTGCACGTGCCTCCGTGGCATCCTTGTGCACAAGTGTGCTGGCTTGGCGAGGCGTAGGAGTCATCCTAGAGAAAGAGTATCGTTAACATGGAGAAGTGGCTGTTCACGTTGCCTGTCGCTTTCCCTCAAATGTTTCCTTGGCGACTAGGGTGACACACCCGCAGTCAAGGTGGCTGTTCGAGGTGTGCTGGCTGCCTAAACGAAAGAAAAAGCAAGAAATTAGATGAATGTTGATACCAGTGCTATTGCTTCTTGCCTCTTACCTGCATTTGCCTCCACGGCCTCTTGGCTTGCGGATTCTGTATGAGGGAGATGCTGTTGCTAGGCGTAGGCATTGTCTAAGCAAAAAGAAAAGGCCATTCAAATGGGGAATTATGGAAATAAATGCAGTTATGTCTGCTTCTTGCACTCTTCTTGCCTAAATGTTTTCAAACATAGTGTCCAGTATGCACCAGCACTTTGACTGCTTCTGCTTTTTACCTGCAGGTGTTGCTGCGAGATCCTTAGTATGGCTGCGTGCAGCATTGTAACACTTGGTGGAGGCATTTGAAGTGGTAGCCAAAAATATGAAGAATCATCCTTGTCTGCACGAATGCTTTCAATTACTAAATGCAGTGGTAACTATCACTATTAGTGCAAGGCGCCCCACATCTATGCGGCAAGTGCCATAGCTCGAAACTGAATTTTTCCTTTGGTGTTTCACGAGGCATCTGATATGTCCACATTAGATGTGATGTGTTTGTTTTTGTTTATCCCAGTGTGGAGGGAGCATCATTAAATTGTTTTTTATTTTTGCGTGTCTTGTTTTTTGGTTTATTTCTGAATTTATCAACCAGCAGTCTCATGATGCTAAAGTGACTTATGTAATGGCAATCAGCTTTTGTTTTGCAGATAAACAACGCATTTCCTGACCCATTGTTTGACATCCCCTCACTCGCATAATATTGCAGAGTATTCTACCTATATTGACTTGCTTGACCTCTACTAAAGAGTCTTACATTTTCAAATACGACTCTTTCCTTAAAATCATTCGACACTTCTCATAATTTCTGTACCTTGGGCTTCTGATACTCTGCATTCACCATTTTTGCTTGTTTCTGACTAGAAATGTCTTCTTTAATTTAGAGCTTAAATTTTATCTTTGGAACACACGGAAGGGCTTGCCATTGCATATCTGCATAAAAGGGAAACATGTTTCATTAAACATTTGCAAAATCCAATTTAAGATTGATGAATGCAGCTTGCAGTGTGATTTGACTCAATGAGTCATAAAAGTAACTCATCTCACTTGGTAAATTAAAGCACATATTAGTGTGACGTACAAGATACGTCACACTAACGTGGTGGGTTCTCTTGCTTATACAGCAAAATAATCGGTGCGCGAGAAAAAAATTATTTTAGCATACCCCTTGTACACACTGATTTAAGGAAAATGAGCTGGAGCTGTCCACATGATGTACTTATTTTACCTGCGAGTATGGTCAACAAAAATGTGTCCCAGCCGCTTAGTGGTATTCGGGATTATGCCAGTATTGCATATGTGTCTGTTGTCTAAAATAATTGAATTTTGAAAATGCTCGCATATCTGCAGTTTATGGATACATGTAAAATACTCGGCATCAAGTGCAAGTGAACGGTCCCACAAGCCCGGCTCGATCACGCAAATAGATTCGCTGCACAAATTTGTGACCAGAAAAGACATTCCACATGAAATGGCATGCAAGGAAGTGTTGAAAATATTGCACAGTTAATAAAACGCCTACGCTATTAATATGGGGGTTGATGCACTCGTTATGCAAAGCGGAGGTGAGGCGTGCAGACAGGACACAAGAGTAGAGTATTTACAAGCAAACAACACGAGCGCCGGCCACTTCTCTACTCTTGTGTCCTGTCTGCACGCCTCACCTCTGTTTTGCATAAGGAATCTTTACCAACTAGCTCAGCTTTCTGTCGTTCTAAGTCTCGATGCACTAGATTTCGTCCGCATTAGGCACTTGCCTCTTGATTACTTCGTGGCACAGAAATACTCGGCATCAGGCTGTTTTTCTGCTGTGGCCTTTGTTCAAGCATGATTGTTCAAAGTGCAACAATTAAACAGATTCTTTGAGTTGCTTGTGGCTTCGCCAGTACAATTTCGGTGCGCTGGTCCGCCTGTCCAGCAATTTCCTACTGAAGGGAAACCTGCATGCAAATAAAAACACCGCTCCGCATGCAGAAAAATGCTCTACTGTGACGCTTCTCAAACGATCGTGATGCACCACAAGAGTGATGCACCACAAGAGTGATGCACCACAAGAGTGATAGTCTCAACAAGGAGATACATTCGTTTACTTACATGTGAAGGTATATGCCAGAGCACTTCGGGGCTTCGGTGGCACATAAGGCACGAGTTTGCCATAGCGTCCAATGTCGATGCGCGATCGCATGTCAAACCTAAACTGTACGAAACTACTGCGCATCCAAAAAACAGATTCGAAACCGAAATTCGCGTCATCCTTTATTGCATGAATGCGTACATTGTGATTTACATAAGTCACGGAGTTAACGATCACTTTCTGTAAACTTAATATTAATGTACCACCTTCATAAAGCCATCAAGTATGCGTTTTTAGATGACAAAGCATAAGGTGACCTGTACTCCTTTTCAGCTTTTTCAATAGTAATTGCGCTGGCCACATTGAGCAGTAGCAACAGGGCGGTGCCCTAGAGGTTCCCACTTTTCCAGCCCAGCTTTTCCTCTAGAGTTGTTCTACTAACTCTATGCCTCCGAGTGAGTGGAGTACGGCCGTGGCAGGTGTTGCACTTGTCAGTGCGATAGGCCGCCAGCCGTTTCTCTTACTCTTAACAGACCGGCACATATCCGTGTCTTGCCTTTCTACGTGGTTTACCACAACGTATATCGCGACGACGTCTGCCCGTCCAGCGGGCAGACCACCAAACTAGCACACATGCTTCGGGAGTGCCGGTCGTGATACCCCAAGTTCAGCAAGGAGAAGCGGGACTCGTGTTTGCGTAGCCCCGCTCTAGGCAAACGAATCCTGGCTGTCCGGCGTGCCCGTGACCGGGCTGGTGGGCTAGAACTGCCAGTCCCGACGTGGGACTAGCCGGGTGCGCGACGAGTTCGCGTCCTCGCCGGAAATCCAGTAAAGTTCTTTCACCCACTTGTCAGCCTTGCCATTCTCGCTGCCGGGCGCACGGAACGCCTTTCGAACATTATTATTGCCATAGAAATTTGGCGCGATGCCAATGTCGTGTCTCGTTTACGGCTGCACCTTCCGCGACCACCCAAGCAGGGCAATGCGGATATTGCGATTTCCATAAGTAAAACTCGATCGACAGCGCCGTGAAGCCTGGATTAGGGCTGCACTTTGTGACAGGTACAGTCGCGGACAGATTAAAATGTACCACAGCGAAGGCGGCCGGAGCGGTTGTGGGGCCGGAACTGCTGCCGCGCTCACGACGAGAGTACCCCGAGTGACGTCGAACTTCTCCTCCGTAAAGCCCCTTAAACTTCGAAGTTTTAGGGGCTTTACTCCTCCGCACCCTCGCTCTCGCACTGGTGCTTGTCACGCTTGATAAATTTCTAGTGCCGCATTCGGCTGCTCTGCTGCTGACAGTCGGGACGAAGGGGCGCGTGAATCGCCAGTAGTTGACCACTTTGCGCTGTCGCGCAGTAGCGGACGGCCGCAGGACATCAAACGGCCGTGCTGTCAATGAAGAAAAACTCGATGTTTTTTTTTTTTGTCGGCGATTTGCAGTCGCAAACACAATAAAATGAAGCATGGCTTCGGTTAACAAACGCAGACCAGTGCCAACTAGTGAAAAGGCGCCTGGTGTAGAGACGTCTACTCTTGCATGCGCGTCCCTTTTAGCTCGAAGCCTCTCCAAACCTTTACCATCGGCTTCTGCAGCTGACGGCTGCCACCTTAAAGTCGCAGGCCCTATGCATATTTACTTTTTTTTTCAGTTGTGTGACCACGATGCCGCGCAGGCAAAGGATCGCTGCTGCGTCTCGTCTGCTAGACTGGGAATTATCCGTGCGCGACAGGTCATTGGAATGACGGTGCGCGACCCACTCTTTACATTTGCCCATACTATCTCGCACTACTAGGTTTATTCGCAGTTTATTGCTATCTGCTGTATGAACACTTGTATGAGAACGTTTATTGTTTTTATTTTGTTTTGTTCTTTCTATCTTACCCTCCCTTTTTGCCATGTGTTTGTTTCTCCTGCTGCTGTCACGAGAATGTTTAAGAACTAGTCAAGTTGCTCTTTTGCAACTTTTTCCCTTATATCCTCCATAACCTTGTATATTTATGGAAATAAATTCATTCATTCATTCATTCATTCATTCATTCATTCATTCATTCATTCATAGATGAATCGTCTTCGGTAGGCTTTCTCTGATAAGAACTGCTATCGTCGAATCTTGGACGAACAGATTTTAATACCATGCGCCAGAAACAGAGGTAGATTCATTCAACACGGTCGCCACCGTAACAAGGCCCTTTTAGTTCAACTGGAACATGCTGGAGTAAAAACTGCCCGCCAACAAGCTCAGGACACCGGCCAAGCAGTCTGCTAATAGCGAGCCGCCGGTGGTAGAGCATCAAGCCGCACGGTTTGCACGGCGTCAAGCGCTCCACGTACCAGCAAAAAGGAAAAAAAATCCAAGATTCGATGATGGCAGTTATAATAGGAGAAAGCCTATCGAAGCCGATTCATCTACTGTGAATAAACCCAGCAGTGCGAGATAGCATGGGTAAATATAAAGAGTGGGTCGCGCACGGTCATTCCAATGACCTGTCGCGCACGTATAATTCCCAGTCTAGCAGACGAGACGCAGCAGCGATCCTTTGTCTGCGCGGTATTCTGGTCACGCGACAGAAAAAAAAAAGTGTAGGGCCTGCGGCTTTAAGGTGGCAGCCGTCAGCTGCAGCGTGAGCTAGGTCCAGAGAACAATCGCATCCCCGGCAACCCATTCCGGCAGCGCATCAGATGTTGCAGCTATCGCGGCATCATCTCGCTCTGCTACATACGATTAAATAGCGCTAAGCCGATTGTAAAGGTTTGGAGAGGCTGCGAGCTAAAAGGGACGCGCATGCATGAGCAGACGTCTCTACACCAGGCGCCTTTTCACTAGTTGGCACTGGTCCGCGTTTGTTAATCGAAGCCATGCTTCATTTTATTGTGTTTGCGACTGCAAATCGCCGACAAAAAAAAAAAACATCGAGTTTTTGTTCATTCAAAGCACGGCCGTTTGATGGCCTGCGGCCGTCCGCTACTGCGCGACAGCGCAAAATGGTCAACTACTGGCGATTCACGAGCCCCTTCGTCCCGACTGTCAGCAGCAGAGCAGCCGAATGCGGCACTAGAAATTTATCAAGCGTGACATGCACCAGCGTGAGAGTGAGGGTGCGGAGAAGTTTGACGTCACTCTGGGCACTCTCATCGTGAGCGCGCGAAGCGCGATAGCAGTGCCGGCCCCGCAGCCGCTCCTGCCGCCTTCGCCGTGGTCCATTTTAATCTGTCCGCGACTGTACGTATAGGCATGTGCAGTTTACCTCTCGGTTTTTGTCAATACTCACTCATACAAATAATCTAGACGAAGACTCAAATGTATGTTTGAGCTAGCGAAACAAACGATCTCTGAGCTCGCGCGACCTGGTTGAGTGAAAGTCGAAGTTTCTTTTTAGAGCGCAGCTCTTTGGCGTCCGTTCCTGGGTTTCGCGTCGTCGTCGGCGTTGTCGTCGGCGTTGTCGTCGGCCTCGTAACCAGCTCCGCCCCCCTTTCATCCCCCCAGCGCTAGCAGCGACCGACTGATACCGCTGGATGCCGCTGACGCCGCTAGAGAGTCAAGATAACGTGACTGCATAGAACACCGTCGCCGCCATGCAGAAAGAGGAGGAAAGGGTCGCTGCTATCTCTTCCCTCCTCCCTTTATCGTGTTGTCCGCTTGCTGCGCGCGCTTCTGCCCCCATCGTTTGCCGCTGGGTGTACACGCTGCCCCCCTCCGCTTCCGCTTACTGCTGGTTGCTCTCGACGGCGGCGATGAGCCTCCGCTTCGGCGGCGCGAACTGCAGGGTCTTCTCGGCGGCGGCGATGAGCTTCTGCTTCAGCCTCGCTTACTGCTGGTTGCTCACGACGGCGGCGATGAGCCTCCGCTTCGGCGGCGCGAACGGCAGGGTCTTCTCGGCGGCGGCGCTTAGCCTCTGCTTCCCCCACGGCTGTGACAACCTCGCGAGCCACTTGTATAGATCTCGTCTTTGATAATCAAGCATTGGTGTACCAAGTCGAACATATATCAGTCTATTTCTCCGACCACAAAGCTTCCTTCATGACTGTCAAGAACTGTTAGTGGAGTCTTTGTTAAAGGAATACGTGTGAAAAATAAAAAAAAAATTCTGTGATAGCGCATACATGTGTTGCTCGATTTCTTTGCCTCAATCTATCCAAAAGGTGAAACAGCTTATTTGCTGCGCTCAAATTTCGCATTAGGAAGTAACGTAATCGTCGGTAATTTTTTTTTTCTATCGTCTCTGTGCGTCCTTCGCTAGAACGCCGTCATTTCGCAATTTCACACCGTGGACACTTGGAGCTTTATAAACGTTCAGCGAATGCTCGTGATGTCGGCGTAGTTATTTAAGCCAAGCTCACTTGCACTGCCGGGCTGACGTGCGAAACAGCGTGCACTGTGGAAGTAGCTGACAGTGCTAGTTAGCAATCGCTGCTAGTTGTCGTTTCGTCATTCTTGTCGGCACCAAGTAAAGTAATACTTGCAGAAGGTTTTTATGTTCGTTAAGCGAATCGCGATGTAGTACGGTATATACCAAGGCTCATTTTCTTCCGAGGCATCTTCTGGAGTCGAGTGGCGCGTCTTACTGTGTAACTGACACATTTCAGGGGCACATTCGCTGTCGCCCAGACACCTGAACTGCATATTGACAGGTGCACTCCTTTATCTTTTAAAGCGAAAGCTTTCCTGGCCGCGAACTTGCGATTTCGCCGTGGCAGTTCTCCGAGCAGGCACATGACGTCACAACGCCCGCCTCGCCGCGGATTTTCTCTCTCTATCACTCCCTAGTCATTACTGCAAATGGCCACTAGTAGCACCGAGCCGTAGGTGTGCCGCCGCTGCGCAGCGCCGTTTGGTGTGGCGTCACACCGCGTTCCTCGTCGTTGCGCTCGCCTCCGCTCGCTTCGCCAGCTGCGTCGCATGCCTGATAACATGGCGGAGGATTGAAAAGGAGAGCTCGCGTGCGCCGCAACCACAGCTGAAGCGGCAGTGTGGACGGCGACAATTCTGATAAGCATGAGGAGGCCTGGAATCGACATCGGAACGAGATGAAGGGGAAACGAATCGCCCAGGAAGCGAACAGCGCGCCGAACGACTGGCTAAACGCCGCAACATAGCAAGACAACCAGACTAACCTGGACTTGCAATCACGATTAACCAAGGCTAACCATGGTATGCCATAGCTTTCGCTACGTATATCCTGGCAGAGCCGAGCTAAGCCACTGCCAATTTTTTTCTGGTGACCGCTTTTCCCCGTCAAACAAACGTTATCGTTCAGCGTGGGATGCTCCCGAATGTGTAGGAAGTTTCTAGAATGTTATAGGTCGTTCTATCTGGTGTCTGTTGTCGCCGAAACTCGTGTAATCTGATTGCATGCATGCGCGACGCGAATGGTGTAGAACTTTCTGGAAGACACGCGGACACCAGCGATTACTCTCGAACGTTCTATGGCTCGTGTATAAAAGCTGACGCGCTTGACATGATGATTTCGACGATCGCCACTCTGTTCGCCGTTATCGTCGTGCTTTAAGTGTAGCCTGTTTTTGTGGGCACAGGTTCGGCCAATATTTTGTCATTCACAGTATTGCTACTGTGTTCCTTGCCGTCACTACTACGTGACAATACCGACGCTGTTTGTGTACCCGCACCAGTTCAAAATAAAAGGAAAAGAAAAGGAAGGCGTGGTCGAGCGCTATGTTCGTACCGCGACGCGTTCTAAGAGGAAGACTGGCGCCCCACAAACATGGGGTATCACCGATTTTGGTCATTCTGACCATTTTTTGTATTTTTGTGGATGTACACACACTTTATGTGGGTAAATAACGTATGAAACTTGGCATTCTGTTGGCCTGCCCACTGTCTGTGAATGGACGTACGCCTAGCACATGGTACACCATAAAGCGAGACATGCAGTGGTGAAACGTCATATTCACCCTAACAACTACACCTCATGCCCTATTCGAGTCACGCGTTTTTTTGCGTACTCATACTATTTTATTACTCATTCATTTTATGCCACAGGTGCAGCGGTTTCAGGTCAAGGAGGAGCTTGTAAAGCGTTGCCGAAGCTCTTCTTCCAGCCGTTCGTCAGGCTGTAGAAACCTCCGGGTACAAAGCATTCACCAGCGGGCTCGATGGCTGGCTGACGATGACAAAATATGACGGCGCATACACGTTGTTTCGGTCTTGTCTCACACACTGCTTGTTTGGTTACGAGTCTCGCGTGAGGCGGCTGTCGCGGTGCCTGCCTGTCGCGTGTCGCGCATCGGTGACTGCCAAATTGTTTCTCGTAGCCAGCGCACGATGAGGCCACAATGCATTGCAAAAGGCGGATTGCAGCTCAATCTCTCGCGCATATTGGGGGCGAGCTCCACCACTGGAAAAGCTAGCGCCACCATCGGCGTGACGTTGCATGAGGGATCACGTGGATACAGCGGCCGCGTCAGCTGCTTCGAAAGCACCGAAGCAAGCTGAAAACGAAAGTTTAAAAGTCCCGCCTGCGCCACGGTTCTGATTAAGTGGCGAGGCTTTGCCGCCTTGGGTGTCTGCTTGACAACGCTTGAAAGTACTATATTAGATAGTGGCTGCCTTTGGAGGCGTGCAGCATGGTAGGCTACTGCTCGGTGCAGCAGTGCCGGACGTACGCAGCGGAGCCCGGTGTCAGCCTTATTCACGCGTAGCCGCAGGGCAAGGAGCTGCGTGAAGCTTCGCTGGCGAAACTTAGAACTGGCAGACAGCCATCGGCTAGAACTCGAATATGCAGCAAGCATAGACGCGAGGAACATTTCTACTACGGCGCCGGGACTGCGCGATGTTCGGTGAATAGAAGAAAACGCGCACTGAGACGCTCGCCCGTGCCCGCTGCCCGGCTAATATCATGACGGTTTGGTCTATGAATTTGCTGATGCCAGATACTGGCAAGTTCACTGGAACGGAAAGGAAGCGGTAAGACGCACATTAAAAAAAGGCATGGCATATGGTCATGTTTGTGTTATGAATTAATGCACTGGATTACGAAAAAGAAGCAGAGGGAAATCGAACGCTGTGAAGATCGATAAACATACAGTTCGACGCAACTTGAGAAGTAATACTGAAACGTCCAAGAATTTAGAAGACAAAGAAAGGCTGAATCGTCGCGATGGCACATCATAGTCGCCGTAGCTAGGCGTCGAAGTCTCTATAACGGAATTCTTTTTGAACCGTTCTGATAGCGTCCACGCAACAATGGTTGCTAGTGTACTGTCAAATGCTCATATGCTGCGGCCTAAAGCTCACGGCATGGTGCGAAAATGCGCTCACAGCGAAAGCAAAACATTGTTCGCGGACGTGCATGCAGACGCGCAGTCGGTCGCTGCGAACCCGTGCGATGACTGGATTGAGGCTCCATTATGTTATGCCCCATATGGTTATACAGACAGCCCACTATAAGAACATAGTTTACTCTCAGCGTTTGACTACCTTTCACGCAAGAAGCCGGTTCGGGAGACTCCGTCGGGGCGACCGCGCGCAGTGGCGTTCACTGCACGTATTCGGTAAAGAGATATCGTCTGTAAACGATTCGGTGCTTTCAGTCTGCCTGAGATTATTATATCAACAGTCAAAGACTTCCCTCGTTTTGAGAGTACTTACATAAATGTCCAGGAGGGCTGCCGCATGGTGTTCTTATTGAGCGCCGTAAGCGAAACCTATGAGGAGCGCGCCGCGTGATCCCTCATACTACGCAAGCGAGGCGCTTCCGACAGAAGGCGACTCCGTAACTCCTCGCCGCCAATATGGAGGAGAGCGGGGAGGCAGCGCGGGAGGGAGGGGAGGACGGCTTCAACTCCGCCAACAAGTGCGTACCACATGCGTACCAGGGGTAGCACACTCTCAAGTTCAACAAATGGCCACAGAGGGCGAAAAAATCGACCGCGCGCCGCTGCTAACAGAACCAGTATAGCAGGATCACTTCGGTATGCTTACGTTAGTTCCAACATTTACTGCTAGAGGCGCCGTAATAAGCGCAATGTTATCTTACAAACTTTCTCTTACAATTACCGAAGCATTTTTGTTACATAAAAACAGGGCATAATTATCATTGCTAATTAGATATTGTACTCCTTGTTAGTAAGTTTAGTGTTTCTTCGTCATTATAAACGCAAATAGCGTTCAGCATCATCGATCTTTCACGTAATCTCTGGCCTGGATTTAAAATTTTTACCGGTATTTTCGAGTGCACGGCGGCACGGATTCATTCGTTCGTACACTCACAGTGATTGCTTCTTTGTTTCTAAAACTAGTTTATTGCGCTTCGATGTTTGCGTTATTTAGCTTGGGGTGAAGTGACGTGTTCGCAAGCGGACATGTAAGCCCGAAAGTTGGGTTTTGGTCGTGAGCCATTCAGAACACGTCTGCATCGAAACGGGAGCTGGATTTTGCTGCTGCTGACAACGGAAATAACTGTGAGTCGTTTAACACCGCTGTTTGAATCGTTACATAATATCCGTGTTATTAACTTACAGGCGGAGACAAGTTAACGAACTAGATCCTGCATTACATATTGGCAGTCAGGATCTCAGTTGCTGTTTCATAAATAAGCCTTTACTTGCGAGGCTGTCGTTATACACACACAATCAGGAAAGAAAGAGCGATATCGGAACGCGCGTCTCATTCTTCATCTTGTTGTTGCCGTGGTCGTAGGTGATTGAGTAGCCTTATCAATATACATATAAAACTTTTTTTAGAGTCCGCCGGCAACTTCTTTCGTCCACAAAACCGAATAATCCTTTGGTAAAATGAAGTCAAAGTACAGAATTTAATGTATTAAACAGTTGAAAGCATGATAACTCACCCATATTTCGTACTTGCTGGTTCCAAATGTTCTTGCTGTTCAGTTTGGTTTACCGTAGGGCGTTTATTTTTGCAGTAGTGAAACAGTGCATCACGTCCGTGCAGAAAAATAGTGCATCAGTTCTAATAGCTTCATGACTTTCATGCATTTGCTTGTGGAACCAGCAGTGTGATTTCTTATACTGTATAAATGAAAGCACAAATGTTCTCATTTGTGATCTTAATAATACTCAAGCTGTTGACATGCATTGTAGTTAGGCAGACATCAGTTTTATGGAAAATAGCAATATTTATTTAACATGCTGCTTAAGCAGCCTAGAATAGACAGTGTCCATTTGCATGTGCTCTGTAGTCGCAAACCATTACAATATATATGTCACATATTTTTGCTTTTCATATTGCAAAATTGTGCCTTTTCAATTTCTGGTTCAGTCAAAATTTCTGTTCCAGACATGCAGTAATGAGGACGGCACCAGTATAAAGCAACACACTCCACGCACTAAACAGAAGCTGCTGCCTGCTACAACAAGGCCATTGTGTGGCCGTTGGCTGCTACTACAAGGTAAACAACACGTGGTTCAGAAATAAATATGTTTGATATATGCTGTATTGGCTTGCTGTTTGCAGCAGATATGAATGTTTGTTCATATTTATGGTTCAGTATAATTGGTTCGAACATAAAAGAAAACACACATGAGTTTGGCTAATCTGTGCCGTATCTCATGTGTCACCGTTCTGCCACAACAGAGTCTACGCCAAGCACATCTTGGTCATCACAGAAGCTCCTATCTGCGCCAACAGGAAGGGGCTGGAGCTGAAATGCAAGGCTTTTACTCCACGAACAAAGAAGCGCATGCAGAAGAATTTGGATGAGATATCAAGTCTGCAAAGGACTGTGTCAAGACTGAAAAGAGCTTTAGCCACCATTCCACCAGCACGGACATTTGGATGAGTCATCCAGGTAACTCAAAAAGGACTTTCTAGAAATTCTTCGTGTTCAGATGCACCTGCAACTTCTGACCAAGCATGGACGACGCTGGCCAAGAGAGTTCCGTCAGTTTGCCCTTAATCAGCTTCCTGGCCATGTCAATTCCATTTGTGCCAAGTGTAATTTTTCTTCTATAAATGCAAGCTTTTTCATTGCCCATTCTCGTTAGAGATCATTCATCCTCATCCAAACATAAAAGTCAACCGATTCTTCGCCGATACTTAATACCAGTCACTGTCTAGTAGCCTAACATATCTGCAGCAGTATCTTCTAGTGTATGTTGTCATGAACAATTCCGCTCCTGAAATAGCTGACGCAGCGTCGGCATGTGTCTTGCATTAACCTATGCACCATCTGCTATGCACCAGTTTACTTTTCTTGATGTTTTTTTACATTTCAATGCTTGCAGAGCAGAGTGGCTTCTCTCTTGAATGCAAGCTTTCTCATTTTCCATATTCCTAGATGATGATGATGATGTCCTTGAGTTTGGCGCTTACCCACTCGCGGGGATTGGCCAAGAGTCGGGCAGATTTTGCTTATGTGTTGAGAAAATGGAGGTAAAAATCTAAAATTGTTGCATGAATTTAGGCGAAAGAAAATCGAAACGGTTCAGTAGACTGTCATGCTACGAAGAAGAAAAAAATATCTATAATATATAAATGAGGCAATAGAGGAGGAATGAAAAGAATAGTACGGTCATCAATGAAAGCGGTTTGACTCAATAATAAATTTTTCTAAGGCGAAGCACACATTCCTGTGTGGAGTGCACAAGCACAGACGCTCCGAAAGACAGTAGTACCGGAGTGTTCAATGGCAGGCCAAGCTGTCGCACTGTAATTTCTAATGTCATTTTCCTCATGGAGGAGAAACGCCGGCATTCCAGTAAGTAGTGCTCAATCGTCTCTAATGCATTGCAAAAATGGCACAATGGGGATATTGTCAAACCAGATCGGTGCATGTAAAAATTTAGAGATGGGACTCGACAACGTAGTCTCGTTAATGTAACTTCCGTTTGTCTTGTTTTGCAAAACTTCCTACTCCAAGGCAATTGTAAGTGGTGTAGTTCCAAGGATGATTTAAGGTTTGATTGTGATGTTAAAAGGATGTATCTTCTGAACCTGGCGGACATGAGAAAACCCATCGTTGGAAGAAGGGGAAGCACTGGGCCGCTGATAGAAGCCTTGGCCAAGCTGTCTGCCACCTCATTCATAAATATGCCTTTGTGTCCAGGTACCCATATTAATCGTAAACTTGTCAAATGACTTGGAGCCAGTAAGTACAAAGTTTTCAATATGTGTGACTCGCCGGGAGCAGTAAGTGAGGTGCACAGCGACAAATAATCTGTGATTACTACCGCCGTTGTCCTGGAAGATTGTAGCTTTCCTAAAGCTAGGACAACAGCTATGAATTCCGCTAGGTATATTGGAGTCAAGTCGGGAAGCCGAATAGAAAAAGACCAGTCCAATGATGATGAATAAAGTCCAACTCCTGCCTTTTCTTCACTCTGCGAAGCATCCGTTGCTATAATTACGTTAGTGTGGAGTTGATTCAAGTGATCCTGGAGTAAACCGTTAAGAATATGCGAGGGAAGCTGCTTTGCATTATTTGGGTATAGGTCATCATAAGTAATAACTAGTGAATTTGAGATGCTGTTTTCTGTGATTATATCATTTATATTTACGTCTAACGGATTCAATAACGATTGCGATACAATGACTTGAGGCGTGTGAAACCGTGGCCATCTGACTCCAAAAAATTGGACTCGTTGTTTGATGAAGATTGACTGGGATGTTCTTAGTGGGGATTCATAGAGCCTTATAAATGTTTGAACGGTAAGTATTTTAAATCTCATTTCAAGGGAAGGTAATCGTGCTTCCTTGTAGAGCACAGCGTTGGCTACAAACTTTGGTAGCCCCAGACATAAGCAAAGCGCTTCCCGTTCAAGCAAAACTACTGGGCGTAGCTTCTAAGCCGCGGCGCCGGAGAATAACACACAGCCGAACTCTAGTATATGTCGAATATACATGCGGTAAATCATTATGAGTGCGTCTCTGCGCATGCCCCATCGATAATTACTTATCCTTCGTAATATCCCCATTGCACGAGAAGCTTTTGAAGTTATATGTTCAATATGCTGACGCCAATCAAGATTTCCATCATTCATAATTCCAAGGTACTTGACCTCTTCCACTTGTGGGATAGTGGAATGACGGTATGAAAGGGATATAGTAACTGGGTCTTGTAGGGCAAAGACAAGAACGGCACTCTTATTTACATTAAGGGACAAGCGAATACTGTCCAGCCATGCCTCTAGCTCGCATAAGTGTTCCTGTAAGCATTCGTACAGTGACTGAATATCACTTGCTGATGCAAAAAACGCTATATCATCAGCGTAAACGTACGTGCTTACATTTTGTTGATGAAGAATGGAGCTGAGTAGAATGTTAAACAACAGCGGGGACAAAACTGCGCCTTGAGGAACCCCACGTGTTTGTCTGAATTTTCCCGATGAAATTCCACTTTGTGCGCAGTAAAACTCCCTGCCCTGCAAGAACTCTGCAGTCCACGTCACGAAGTAGTCTGGCAATCCAATATCCTACATCCTCTTTATTAATAAAGGGTATTCCACACTATCGTATGCTTTAGAAATGTCTAATGTAACTAGGGCAGCATATTGTTTTTGGTAACGAGCCGACTGAATTCGGCTTTCTAGGTCGATATGTGTGCACCAAATGAACATCCCTGGTCTAAATCCAATTTGGCAGGGGCTCAATAATTCTCTTGTGGTCACAAACTGAACCATACGTGCGTTTAATAATCCTTCTATTAATTTTACGAAATTTGATGTTAGAGAAATAGGCCGAATATTGTCTAGGACATACCCTTTGGTTTGATCTTTCAGCAGAGGAATCACCTTCGCAATTCTCCAGACAGGAGGGAACCATGGATATTGTACTGAGTAATTTATGGTATCTAACAAGCCGTTAGGAGCGACTTCAAAGAGAAGTTTAATCATCTTGGTAGTGACTCCATCGGGACCTGGGGCTGCAGCTGGTAAACAGGAAACATCATCATCATCATCATCATCATCATCATCATCATCATCATCATCATCATCATCAGCCTGGTTACGCCCACTGCAGGGCAAAGGCCTCTCCCATACTTCTCCAACAACCCCGGTCATGTACTAATTGTGGCCATGCCGTCTCTGCAAACTTCTTAATCTCATCCGCCCACCTAACCTTCTGCCGCCCCCTGCTACGCTTCCCTTCCCTTGGGATCCAGTACGTAACCCTTATTGACCATCGGTTATCTTCCCTCCTCATTACATGTCCTGCCCATGCCCATTTCTTTTTCTTGATTTCAACTAAGATGTCCTTAACTCGCGTTTGTTCCCTCACCCAATCTGCTCTTTTCTTATCCCTTAACGTTACACCTATCATTCTTCTTTCCATAGCTCGTTGTGTCGTCCTCAATTTGAGTAGAACCTTTTCCGTAAGCCTCCAGGTTTCTGCCCCGTAGGTGAGTACTGGTAAGGCACAGCTATTATATACTTTTCTCTTGAGGGATAACGGCAACCTGCTGTTCATGATTTGGGAATGCCTGCCAAACGCACTCCAGCCCATTCTTATTCTTCTGATTATTTCCGTCTCATGATCCGGATCGGCCGTCACTACCTGCCCTAAGTAGATGTATTCCCTTGCGACTTCCAGTGCCTCGCTGCCTATTGTAAATTGCTGTTCTCTCCCGAGACTGTTAAGCATTACTTTAGTTTTCTGCATATTAATTTTTAGACCCACTCTTCTGCTTTGCCTCTCCAGGTCAGTGAGCATGCATTGCAATTGGTCCCCTGAGTTACTAAGCAAGGCAATATCATCAGCGAATCGCAAGTTACTAAGGTATTCTCCATTAACTTTTATCCCCAATTCTTCCCAATCCAGGTCTCTGAATACCTCCTGTAAACACGCTGTGAATAGCATAGGAGATATCGTATCTCCCTGCCTGACGCCTTTCTTTATTGGGATTTTGTTACTTGCTTTATGGAGGACTACGGTGGCTGTGGAGCCGCTATAGATATCTTCCAGTATTTTTACATATGGCTCATCTACACCCTGATTCCGTAATGCCTCCATGACTGCTGAGGTTTCGACTGAATCAAACGCTTTTTCGTAATCAATGAAAGCTATATATAACGGTTACTTATATTCTGCACATTTCTTTATCACTTGATTGATAGTGTGAATATGGTCTATTGTTGAGTAGCCTTTACGGAATCCTGCCTGGTCCTTTGGTTGACAGAAGTGTAAGGTATTCCTGATTCTATTTGCAATTACCTTAGTAAATACTTTGTAGGCAACAGACAGTAAGCTGATCGGTCTATAATTTTTCAAGTCTTTGGCGTCCCCTTTCTTATAGATTAGGATTATGTTAGCGTTCTTCCAAGATTCCGGTACGCTCGAGGTCATGAGGCATTGCGTATACAGGGTGGCCAGTTTCTCTAGAACAATCTGTCCACCATCCTTCAACAAATCCGCTGTTACCTGATCCTCCACAGCTGCCTTCCCCCTTTGCATATCTCCTAAGGCTTTCTTTACTTCTTCCGCCGTTACCTTCGGGATTTCGAATTCCTCTAGACTATTTTCTCTTCCATTATCGTCGTGGGTGCCACTGGTACTGTATAAATCTCTATAGAAATCCTCAGCCACTTGAACTATCTCATCCATTTTAGAAATGATATTGCCTGCTTTGTCTCTTAACGCATACATCTGATTCTTGCCAATTCCTAGTTTCTTCTTCACTGTTTTTAGGCTTCCTCCGTTCCTGAGAGCATGTTCAATTCTATCCATATTATACTTCCTTATGTCAGCTGTCTTACGCTTGTTGATTAACTTCGAAAGTTCTGCCAGTTCTATTCTAGCTGTAGGGTTAGATGCTTTCATACATTGGCGTTTCTTGATCAGATCTTTCGTCTCCTGGGATAGTTTGCTGGTATCCTGCCTAACGGAGTTACCACCGACTTCCATTGCACACTCCTTAATGATGCCCACAAAATTGTCGTTGATTGCTTCAACACTAAGGTCCTCTTCCTGAGTTAAAGCTGAATACCTGTTCTGTAGCTTGATCTGGAATTCCTCTATTTTCCCTCTTACCGCTAACTCATTGATCGGCTTCTTATGTACCAGTTTCTTCCAACAGGAAACAAAACAGGAAACGGCTTGGGACAATTCTGCCATGGAAAACTCTTCGAAATCTTCTGAAGTGCTCTGCGCGTGAGGAGAGAAGGGAAGAGAGGTAGCGAAGCGGGTCTCTAGCCCCTGCGCGATTACATTTAGAGAATCAGCTTTTTCACTTGTGGTTAAAACTACCGACTCTCAGTTCAAGGGGCGTGGAATCATTTTTTGGGATCTTAAAAAGCGAAATAATGCATGCTTATTATTTGCTTTCGAAAGGAATTCGAAATGTCGGACATTGTAATCGTATTTTGCCTTACACACCGTTCTTTTAAATGTTCCAGCAATGAATTTATAGTTTCTCCAGTTTTTCGGAGATTGATTATGCATGAGTTGTTTCCATGCAGCCTTGCGTCACTTGTAGTCCCGCGAGCAATCGTCATTCCACCAATTTGTAGAAGCAGTGTTTTTGCATGCCTTTAACTGGAACTCTGATCTTTTGCGCGAAGTATCAATGATTGAGCAAATATCCTCAGCTTTCAATGGAGAATTTTCCATTGATCTGAAAGCGGTCCGCAAGCAATCTTTAAATGTACGGTAATTCACAAAAGAGTGGATTCGAGCCTCCACGGTGGACTGCGGACCTACCACTTCAAACACAACAGGAAAATGATCGCTGGTCGTCCCGACATTCACCGTTTCCCACGCGGATGTGGGAATGCCTGGACCTGAAAATGTAAGATCCAGCACAGATTTAAACTGTCCGCGAAGAAATGTAACTGATCCCGAATTTTGACGCGAAAAGTTATTTGTGATTGCCCAGTCCCATGGACGCTTTCCGCACAGGTCTGTCCTGGATCCTCATGATACATGATGAGAGTTGAAGTCACCTGCCAAAATTATATCTTTACCGCATTTTGCCATAACCGAGTCTAGTGGGTGTGTATCCTGCACACCCGAGGGAAAGTATATATTGACTAACGAGAAAGGCCTACTGCCAGGGAGAGTAATTTCTACTGCTAGAATTTCACATTCTGGAGACATCAGCTGGAATGATATATTTGCCCTGTGGCAAAACTTGATTGAGACCATAATTAACAGTCCCCCACATCTAAATGGGCGATCTAGGAGAAAGGACCTAAAATCGCGCAGAGAAAATTGTTTTTCGGGGGATAACCAGGTTTCTTGCAGTAAAATTACATCTGGAGAAATTTGAGAAGATAGAACGTTTAAATCTGTAGAAGCAGCGAATACTTATCTGCAGTTCCACTGCAATACCCTCATCTATCTTACAGTGATGAGAGCACCGCAGAGGCCACAGCCTCCTCCAATATATTACCTTTCGGGTTGACTTCAGGGAGGATTTTCTTGGATTTACTAATCGAGTGTGAAGTGGTAGCCTCAAGGGGAGAACACCTCCTTTTATGTGCCCTCACGTCAATTTCCATGTTTGAGGTATCCTGATAATCAGGGTTGTCTGGGCTATTAGTTGCCTTGGTTGAGGAACCTGGGACAGACCTGACTTGCTCTATATGGGTTGAGGACGCAATTGCCCCATTTTCCTGAGAGTGGGTTAAACAAGCATTCATGTCAGAGCATGACGGCAGGGCAGTAACACTCGGTAATAATTTTTCTAACTTTGAGGATACCAGTCTATTGAAGCATTGCGTGACGCTTTCTACTATGCGCTCCATAATTTTAGCCATATACTTTTCAATAGCTTGTGCGATTACATCTGACAGGCTTCCAGCAACGACCGCTTGGGTTCGTGCTGTCACACTCGCATAACCATGGCCTCTTTCTTTTGCCGCCGCAATTGCCTCTTGGCGTGAGCAGCGCCTTTTGTCCATAACCTCAATTATTTGGACTTCTTGAGTTCTAGCAGGGCAGTTTGAGCAATCAGCTTTGTGGGCTCCACCGCAGAGGCAGCGAGAGTCCGACTCGGCCGAGCAATTACTAGCGGAATGGCTCCCGGCGCAGACGCAACAACGAAGGCTGGATTTGCAGCCACCCATGCTGTGACCATAGCGCCAACAATTTCGACATTGTAATGTACGCGAGGCAAGCGGGTCCACTCTGAATATTAGAGGCCAGGCTTTTATCTCATTAGGGCAAGACGTACCTGCAAACGTGGCAATTACTGACTCAGTAGGGCCACGTGTATTGTCTACCGTTGCACCGGTAAACAGCAATTACTCCAGCCGCGGAGAGCTTTTCTAGGGTCTCTGTCGGACTTAAAGAGGAGCCTACACCACGAATTATTCCCTTAGTGCAGGCAAGATGCGGGGGAATGAAGGCGCTCACTTGGATCGATCCAAATGATGAGCACCTAAGTAAGTTGTACACACACGCCTGGTCTGGCGAACGGCAAACAATCCCACCTCTGCCAAACTGTCGCACATCAGTGATGTGCAAGTAGTGATGTGTTGCCGCCAGAAGTTCCGCCTGCACTGCCTTCGGGTTGTTGAGCCGGATGGCTCCTCCATGCAGAGGCACCAGCGCCACAGGAATGCTGCTCACCCCACTACGAAAGAAAGCTTCAAGAGGCATTTGATCAGGTGGTAGCGAAGCCGACCAGGGCGGAGATCGCCCCGTGCCGTCCCCTGGAGAATTTTTAGACATTTGTGGCACTATCTCCATTTCAGACGATGCAAATTTATCTTAAAACCCTGCTTGGTATCTGCAAAGCTGGACTAAATCCGCCCGACACTTAGCCAAAACCCCGAAAGCTCACTGTTGCGATTCGAACGGTCAGGAAGGCCACCGAACGCACAGAATGCACGGAATACCTCGTTGATGATTGCTCTTCTTCCTCGATAGCCTGGGTCTTTGCGCAAGCTACGCTGAAGTGATTGATGGCAGAATCTGGTTTTCCGAACATTCCTTACAGAATCTAAACGAATGCCCTGCTAAATTCCTTTCTTTTTGTTTTTACTTTTAAATTAATTATTACTCATTCAATATGACCTGCCTGATCTTATTTAACAGGTAATTCTGCGCTATTCTATGCTATTTCAATAGCTATTAGGAAATTTATGCTCCATAATAATTTCGAATAATCCACCCATTTCTTGGCCAATCCCCCATCGTGGGTAGGAGCCACACGCACCACAGGCTACAACAACAACAACAACATCTGGTTTTGCTGCCCCACTTGGTTGTGGTAACCGTGTTACGTTTCTCGGATGTGGGGGCCTCGTCAGTTGCATTGGTAAGCAGTCTCTCGAGGTAAGCATTTGCTCCTGCAGTCCTCACAGCGACATAGACTCCCAGTATACATACACCGTAACTGGTGCTCCCCATTGGTTCTTTCCTACTGCAGCCATGGGCAAATTGTGCTTGTAGCCTACCTCGGCCATGATTTGCTCAAAACGGAGACCAGCATATGTGCTTACATGGTTCGAAGTGTATGAAGTTGATGGCCACATGTGTGGAAAGGCCCGCAAAAGTGGCTGATGAAGGTGATGCCCACGAAAGCGACTTGTCCATATTGAGACAATGTGGGACACCAAGTGTGAGCCACACATTAGCGGCCCCCGAAAGAAAAGGAACGTTGAGCTTGAAAGGAGTCAACGCTAAAATGCCGGGTAGTCCATGTCGCTGTGTTGGGTGCGGCAGCAGATGCCTGCATCACGCGATAGCATCGCAATGCAAGTTGCTCATCTTTAACGGCGACTGCCGCTGCAAACAGGTGGGACACTCTGTCCAATCTGCTTGCGCCGCTGGCTGTCGCTCGTTACCAGACCGCCATGTGCGACGACGACGGTGAGCCGTTTACGAGCTCACGTCAATGATTCCAGCGTATCTCGATATGTATATTTTATTTCTGCTATTGCACGAGAATGTACACTGTTTGTGTTCTGCCAATAAAGTCGCACGTTCCGTTCACTCACTTGTGGCTTGTTTGCATGGGCGTCAGTAGAGGCGCTTAGGTCTCCTGGCAATTAGAACGCACCAGCTACGCGGCAGCCAAGGCATTTAGGCACGCCGGATAGCCGGCAGGGCAAGCACGGTGCGTACCAGAGTACGCTACCGGCAAAAAAGCGGCCATATTGAATTTTGTTTAAAAAAAAACACACTTCCGCTTCCGGGTTGAGCAGCGCCAGCGTTCACCTAAGTTCCATGCGCTGCCGCTGCTTATTTTTGAACCACTGCGGAAGGTACAGTTTCCCTTCTCTAAAGTTGGTTCTTTATTCTATGTGCGTACTTTGCAGGGCCGCGCGTAGTCGCGCGCGTTCATCTTGAACCGGTTCTGCAGACGGCCCATACCTTTGTGCGCGCTGGGTTCTCGCCGCTCTTGCGTTGACGCGATAGACCGCACGAAGGCCAGTCACTTCGCTCGCTGCTGCTGGCGCGCTTGCTTGCACGCTCTTGACCGGGAGTGTCCACGCTCATCGAGTGTCATGTGTTCATATTTGCTTGTGCGCGCTTACACCGTGCTTGTTAATTCAGTTAGTACGCGAACGTTTCAAAGTTTATACGGCCGATAAAACTGCTATCCTTACTTCGTATAGCTGTGTGCTAATTTACTATCGCAATCGATGCTTCGCCTTTAAGGCGAAGCTGCTATTTCTTTTTAATTCGCCCGTTAAACGAGATGCGACAAGAGTGTACACTTTTTTTCCGTAAATCCACGTTGCCGTTATCCACACAATTGCAGCAGACGCCGTAAAGTCTTGAATTAGTCGGTTTAAGTGCGCCTTTCCAGAAAGCGGCTTCCGGGTTTTAAATAAGCAAGGCGTAAACTTTATCGGAACCGAACAAGTTGTGCCGCCGAGCGCGAGTGCGAACTGTCCATCGTGCTTGTAGTCCAGTTTCCATTAGGCGAATCCTCCACGCCGGTGGCTTTGCGACCTCGAGCTTGAGGATCAGTGCTCGTTAGGCGTCCTCGAGCCGCGGCGATTCCAAACACCTTCGTAGCGACCTGAAGGGACGCCGCTGTGTTCTTACGGGTCGCCATCGAAGTCCAGTTGGTGGCACTGACATCGATCAGCGTGTCTTTGCGGTCCCCGGAAGTCGGCTCTGTAATAAAAGGTCGACAGGACGCATTGGCAACACGGTCTGATTGTGAAGCACAACCTAGGGTGGATTCCGGATAAATTTTCGCTACATGGGGCTCTTTAGCGTCCACCAAATACATGGTACGCGAGCGTTTTTGGATTCCGCCCTCACTGAAAACGTGGCCGCAGTCGCGGCCAGGATCGAATCCGTGTTAAGCCACACTTCTTATACTCGATCCAGGCGCCCGGTAGAGTGCACTCATTTCAGATTCCTAAACCCTAAACTTCAGCATTAATTAGTAGGACAACCCCTCCGCACCCCACGCTCAAAACAGAAAAAAAATTACTTGCCTTTCATTTTGGTCGGACCATCGTATTCAGCGTTGGCCTGTGTGGCTGCTTCTGGCAGCTTGACATGCATGGCGTACGCCTACGTTCCAACTTAACAGACCATCTACTTCCATTCGATCAGTATTATAATGATGATGTTGTTGATCATGATGATTTATATTGGCATCCCCTTTGAAACAAGGCAGCCACAAGCCTGCTTGAGCTAATCAGTGTAGCATACACACATAGCAGTCTAGCATTTTCCCCATTTGTTATTGATGTTTTATCTCTTCCTTAAAACCTCCATCCCTATATTTTATCGTTACCTACGCCTGTAACGAGTGCGGTTCTATCAATCTCTCCCCTGCTTGTTCTCCCCCCCTATACTCTAAACGTGTCTTGCTTATCTTGACTGCTACCTTCCATTCGCCTTTCTATTTCTTCCTTCCTTTTCTTTTATTACACTTTTTCATTACAATAATAAAAATATGCAAAACTGCTTAAAACCATGCTAGTAGGGGGTCTACACTAAACATATGCAAGTACAAGCAATACATATTACAAAGCAAAGAATGAATGATAAATCCATTTCTACTCAGAAAAAATAAGCGCGAAAGGCATAACATGAACTGTGAATCAGTATAGGTAATACTTAACAGCAAGAAGATGCATGATAATGCAATCAACATAACCTACAACATGGTGCTACATACACTGAAATTAAATTAAAAAGTAATCAAGAACTAAAATGTGCGCGCAGTTTAGCCATTGTCCTGGGGCAGGTATTTTTTTTTTTAGGTGCACCTGAAAATTCTTTTGTTTCTTTGACGTGGTGTGGTATCTCTTTCGACTTTCACTCCATTAAATTGCACTCGTCGCAATCCATAAGCATTGTTAGTCGGCGGACAACTCACACTGCGTAACATGGCGCGTCTAGATAGGCGGGATGAAGAGGAAGAAAATGATATATTAAAGGGGTTGTTGTGTTCAATGACGCCATGGACGGCAGGAACAGTTTTACGTTGTCGTAAGATGCGAAAAGGTAAAATTTCCATTCCATGAATGCCAGCGCGCCTGGAAGGTGTCGACGCTCTCCACGTGCCTTATATCTCAATACACTCGCAGTAAGGACACCACGTTCCGCATCTGCCTCACATATCGATCCGTCCGGCGCCGTTCGTATGGGCGCGTCTTAATTATCCTTAGATGGTCGGCAAAGCCGTACGGAACACGTTCGCAAACTCACTCTCATTTTTACCGAAAAAGGTTGGAACCAGCTTCCGCGGTTTCTAACCATGATCCTCATTCTTTTCAAGAAATTTCGCCACTTACTCATTCTTGATAAGCTTGTCTGTAACTATTGCGCAACGTCGTTCTTGCACTTCTTAGTGTATATTGAAGCGGTTTGCGTACTGTGTGCTTCTACAAGTAAATTAATATAATCCAACGTTACCGTGATATGATTATTTGCCCGTGTTGTTTTTCATGTGCATATTCTATCGCACCTCCACTCTGTAATGTATTCGTGTACCTTGAGGACTAAATAAATAAATAAATAAATAAATAAATAAATAAATAAATATTGAATAAATAAACAAATAAATAAGCAAGCTGCGCTCACACCGGCGCGACTTATCAGCGACGGATTGAGCTTTAACTGTTATGCCCTGGTGAATTCTTGCTCGTTGGTCTTGCGCATTGCAGCATCATAAAAGGGTCATAGCCCAAAGTTCGACGAAAACTCGGCAGGCGAGGATGATGTCTCACCGAAACAGAACAGGCACTCGCCTAAAGTGTGTGCCTGTTTACTAACCTAAAGCGCCTCTTTTATTTCGAGAATAAAAAGGAAAAACATTTTCCACAAACAGTGAAAGATTATTTTTACTAAACACAAATTATATGAATTTGATTGTTTGCGATGTGCGGGCGTTACGACTAAACTATAACAATACCTCAAACACTAAAAAAAGCACAAACTACGGGTCCGCTTTTGAGAGAAAACGAGATGTCATTGCGGCATTCAAGTGGAACCCGCGTTTTTCCATTAAGTACGTTTGCACAAGCACTCCTCTATGTTTTTATGTCACTTAAATTGTGCTGACAACATATTAGGATGTTCAGACACTGCTAATTCACTGCCGGGCCCACTGACTAGCGTGTCCCTGTTGCACGTCATGCTTGTACGCCTCTGTTAAGTGTCTAAACAAACCACCCAACTTAACTCATACTTGTATGCTATGAGTGAAAAAGGAATACTTAAAACAATCAAGACGTGCTTTCAACGGTGCAATGTCTAATGCGTGACTCCGGTGTCTTGTGCGGAATCCTGCGTGTTTTTACGAAGTGAGTTCCAAATGCTTGTTCATGCCAGTTGGAGCCCAATGAATGCTGTAGCGTTTTTGTATGTAAGACATTGTAAATAACTGTTTTTTTTTGTTCCTGATTCCTATGTTTGTTCCCGAATGCGTACTATTGCAAATCGTGACGTTGAGAACTCAAAGAGCACTACTACAAATATGGTAAATTACGTTTTTTTTTTATTCGCCCAAACTGTGTTGCCCATGCTCTTTCTATGGTTGCACATCGTGTGCTTGTTTTTCTTAGCTTGCAGTGTATAATTTTTTTTCTCAAGCTTGCCTCAATTCCTTATTCAAGCCTCTCCCACCCCAACTTCCTTTTCTTTCTTTTTCTCCCTATGCTTACGCTGTCCTGATTGCTTCATTGGAGCGCAGATTGTACAGGGTTCAGGGCCTCAGTCAGGTGCATGCTATCGCCTTAAGTCCTGACCCTTCTGGTCTTTTTCAAGCAAAGTGGAAAACTTGTAAAAAAATGTCAACGTACGGGGAATCTGGCTGGGCACATACAGAAAGATGTCTTTCCGTCGCTGAACATGATGACAGCGCCTGCAAAGTCAGACTGCAGCCTTCCGCTAAGTATCTGCAAAGTGGCCGGTCCAACTGCCTCGCCATACCTACGTCAACCGGCGCAACATGCTTGTAGTCTTCCGTTACATCGAACCGGCACGGTGCAGCGATTCACGCTACGTCACCTGGGCTCACACTCGATAGCCACGCCCTCGAACCCCGCCACGGTTTTATCTGATAAAGAGTAAGTTCGTGACGACCGCACCAACCTGATATAAGACACCGCGTGAAGACCCACCTGCGACCGGTATGTATTTTATGACATCGCACACACGCGCGTACAAGCAACCCAGAATTTCATGAGAACGCACTGGAAAGAAAACAAAAAGCTTTCTATACAGCATGACTAGCCGCCGGCAATGTCGACAAATGGGCGTTTTGATTACCAGTCATCTTCAAGCGCGAAGTAGCGCACATCACACGACACCAAATAAGTGGCTGTCTTGTCCGTTCACTCTACTTGTTTTTGTGCTGCTTCACGCGATAAGGTTATAAGAAGCCCGGCTTAATTCTTACGGCTACTCATAGAGAAAGAAATTTTAACAAGAGCGGGCACTCCCATAGAGCCCAGCGGCCGAATTGACTGTAGCACACCAAGCGGATGTTATTGACTCCTTCCGGTTTCGGTTTTGGCGCGCGCGTTTTGAACACCAGTTGGTACACGCCGCGCCGGCTCCGCTGCTCGGTGCGGCATTCATTTCCTTTTTTTTTTTTTTTTCGCTTCTGCTGACCCTCGCGTGGCCTTGGCGTGGAACCGTTTCATTATTAAGTAGAAATGATTGCGATTGACCTTTACAAGACTGTGCCGAATCTGTCCGGTGCAATTTCATAAAGAAAACGAAAGACGTCTTCTGAAATGATGAAATGTTTATTTTGCTCTATATAAATGCTCGTTCCGGGCTTCTTCTGCATTCATCCAAAGTTGTGGCACCAGGTAAGCAGCAGTCGTTGCCGTACGATGCTCCACCGGATGCCATCAGCTGAAAGAAAGTAAATTACAAGCATGTATCATTTCGGTATATTGACCAAACAGGAGTATTGCGTGTAGAGGCGAAACGTGCGTAAGTGGTGAATGAGCGGCATTACAGATAAATTCACTTTTACGTACATTTCGCACCAAGACTTCTCCTAAACAATGCCATAAAATGTGAACATCCGATTTTTAAGCATCCCTCCCTTCCCGGGCATTATTTCCTGCACTTTAAGAGCACAAATACACGGGTGACTGCGCGTTTTCAAAACAACTTGGCCTCAGTCGATACAATGGTACGCCAAGTACAGAAAGGTGGCTACAACACAGGCTCAGCCAGACCATGTTACACGCTCGCAGAATGCCTTCTAATCGCACTCAAGTCAGACTCGTGGGTGCAAAGCCTGTTTTCAGTCGCTCAGAATACATGTATGTCAAGTTCTTGAGCTCCTCCGTGTTATCTTTTACGCGTCCTGCCGGCGCATGCAACACTCCCGTGTTATCACTCTCGGCAATCGCTCGTCGCATTTTCGGGAAGCGTGAGTACCGAAATAAGGTATATGTTGTTGCAGGGCTATAAAATGCGTCACAAACCTGTCCCACTAAAATTCAGTACATGCAAAACTAACTATGGCCGGCTTGCTTTTTTGCTAACAGCTTCACAACCCCAGGGGCGGCGAGCAAGCCTCAAGATATCGCAAAAAGTTACCAAATAAATTACAATTTTTTCGGGTCAGAGAATGCGTCACGAACTTCTACCAGTAAGATTCAGTACACGCGAAACTAACTGCGGCACACAGCCGAGCTACTTTTCGCTTACTGCGCCACTACGCCGCGCGCGGTCACTATGCTTGAAAAGTATCCCAAAAAGTAGTGAAATTAGTTACAATAATGTCTTGGGTCACAGAAAGCGCCAAAACTTGTCCCGGTAAGATTCAGTACACGCGAAACTGCGTCACACGGCCAAGGTACTTTTCGTCAGAAAGCCAGGTGCGGCGAGCGTGCCCAAAAACTACCAAAATAGGTTATAATTATGCTTGGGCTCATAGAAAGCGTCGAAAACATCTCCCAGTACGAGTAATTAACTCACATTAACTAGGCTTGGACTGCGGAGCTGTTTTTCGATAACTGCGTCACTATATAGGTTCAGTTTTGTGCAGTAAGCCTAAATGTGCTTGAAGTGCGTCGCAGACTGTCAAACAAAATTCCTCACCTTGCTGTAATCCAGTAGTGCAGCGGTGCCGTGTCGAAATGCAGACGGAACACAAGAGAACGCCGGGAGCCCAAAAAAACGGGTTACATCCAAAAGAGACGGGTCGCCGAGCACGCGAGCTTCACATGCGCAGCCGGCCTCGCTCACTCCTGCGGCTTGTCTGGCGCATGACGTATGCACGCGCGTCTGGCGTGCCGCTAGCTTGTTGCTAGGCAACGCAACAAAAAGTTGCAAAGTATAAGTTCATTTACGCGCAAAATTTTTTCACTTTTAGTGGGAAGGAATAAAAAAAATAAAACGTTGTCTGGAAGTTTATTTCACATTCTTTTTTTCTGATGCTCGCGTCAACTAACGGATGGTGTTGAAACTAGGCGTGACGTGTTTCCTGTTGCCAGTTTTTGAAGAGTGTCCCCTCTTGTTGAATTTGTTTCTCTATGAGCTACTTGTTGAAGTGAGTCGATAAATGAGGTCCGGTCTATGTTTTCAGCAACACCTTAACTGAGTTGTTCTACTCCTTTATGGACATCACTGAACCACTGCGGTGGCCAAGTGGTTATATGGTACCGTGCTCTTGAGTACGAGGTTACGGGTTCGAATCCTGGCCGTAGCGGCCGCGTTCTGATAGGGGTGGAATCGTTCGTGTACCGGTGCCTCGAGTGCCCGCTTAAGAACCAGAGGTGGTCAAAATTCTTGTTCTTCACTACGGCGTCCCTCGTAGCCTACTGTGCATTTTCTGATTCGTTCCAACACACAATTGTCTTTGCGAGAAAATAAAGGAAAATAATTCGGAGTTTTACAGATGGACGTTCAAACTTATATTCAATATGCATGTGAGGAAATACCCAGCGGGCAAGTGAAATTTCATACGATAAATACAGTCATACCTTTTTATTATGAAACAAGTCATAACAAGCCCATATCTGTAACGAATTATCATAAAAACGGGTGCATTCAAAACCTCGTTTCAACGAAGCAAAATTTACCTTTTATTGTATACAACGAGACTTGTTTAGTTACATTCGCTTATCATTTTCGCCAATTCAGCCCATATTTGGCGGCGCAAACCGCTGCTAACCAAAAATTCCACCGCTGACACCTCTTATACCACACTGTGCCATCGCTGCCGGTTCCCGCAGCCTCCAGCACTCTTGTGTGCACAATATGTTGCTACGGTTTTCTTTTTTCTTCTCCTTTTTTTTTTTACATATACTGCTGTCTCAGAAACGAGACATAGCAAGAATGGGTAAACAGAAGAAGAAAGACAACAAAAACAACTTAAGTACGAGAAATACTTCGTTGTACAACAAAAACGTAGATAATCGCCAACATATGGCTTGAGCCAATAACACTCGATAAATTCAAAAATTTCTCGAGCAAACAACGCCACTGTTAGGTCTCTAAGCAAACCATCTAGCTTCATCATCATCATCATCATATGTACTTTATTTCTCGTCCGAACGAGTGGAGACAGGGACTAAAGGCACGAAGGCCTGACAGAGGTTCCCACAGTTACAACAGCGGTTAGAATCAGTACAAATGAATAGCCATATAACGTACATACATTTCGCACAAGAGAGAAGAATTTCAGTAACAAAAATGATTACAATATTTGTTCAATGGAATCAGGAAGCCCCGTATACATTATCAAAAATGTTATCGATATGCACTCTTTGTTAGGTCATACATGCCTACATACAGATGCAATAAAATGAAAATGTCAAAAATTAGTGAAAGCAAGTGTCATCGGCGACTAATAATGCATTAAGGTGTCTTTTGTAGGAGCCTTCTGAAGCGCTTAAATTTAACAGTTCTCCTACCTTGGTTACTGTTTCTATCGATTGATATATGAATGTTTGTTTACCATAATTCGTTGTTGTTTTCTGTAAGTGTCTGGCATTCCGGCGCAGTGAATAACGAGATATTTCATCGTTGTTTATCTTGGTGAATAACTTTTGTTTATGTATGGTGATCAGAAGTTTCTTATGATATATTCTATCTGCTCATAGAAGGGAGTAGTGGAGCTGTTTCGAGGTCTACAAAACGGCCATGGTAATTGTAGTATATACGAAGGATTCGTTTCGGTAAAAGAATTAACTTGTTGTAGTTTCTTTTTGAAGTTGTTCCCCAAACCAGGACCCCGAAACAGAGTTTAGAGTAAAGGACAGTACTGTATAACTGTTGTTTGAGCCAAAGCGGAATCAGCTGTGTTATCCTGTTAATGATACCGACATATTTAGAAAGGTCGTTGCATAGCATCTTTATATGCGAACTCCAAGATAAATGTTCATCAAATCATACGCCTAAGAATTTTTGTTCTGGGACATGGTTAATTGCCGTACCATTGTAATTAATGTTAATCTCATTGGGTATGTTTTTGTTACGAGCCCTGAATAAAATGTATGTTGTTTTTACAGTACTTAATTCAAGACTATTTGCACTCAACTAAACTGATAAGCGATTTAGATACGCATTAACGCTGATAGAAAGTTCAGAAGTGTAATTGGATGTAAAAAACACTTTAGTATCATCGGCATTCTTTGCCAAGTCAGGTGACTCGCGTATTTATACAATATCATTTACATAAATTAAGAACAATAGTGGGCCCAGTTTCAAGCCCTGGGGTACACCCTGTTTTATAAGCAAAATGTCAGCGGTAATACAATTTATCTGAACAAATTGGTTTTGATTCGTTAGATAACTTCTTATCAAAACATCAGCGACGCCGCGTATTCAGTACATTTCTAGTTTATGTAATAATATTTTATGATCGATCGAGTCGAACGCCTTCCGCAAATCTAAAAAAAGGCCAAGTGTAACCTTCTGTTTTTCGATGTTCTCAATTATTTTATCCTTGATGTCTAGAAGGGCTCGCTCTGCTGACTTATTCTTCTGGAAATCATATTGGTACTTTGAGATTATGTTGTATTTAGTCAAGAAAGACCACAGCCTGTCAACCACGATGCTTTCGAGAAGCTTTGAAAATATATTTAAGACCGATATTTGTCTGTAATTTGAGACTTGATCTTTCGCACCACCTTTATGGATCGGTGTTATGCGAGTGGTTATTAGCGCACTTGGAAAAATTCCTGAGAATATTGACAAATTAACAATATAAGCTAGAACGACACTTATTTCGCTTCAGAAATATTTGATCGGCTCCTGTTGAATTCTGTTAGGTCCTGCCGAGGCTGCGCTCTTCATTTTGTCTATCAGATTTTGCATCTCAACGCTAACTTAATACGTACTTGTCTACTAGGAGGGAAGTACGAATACTTAAAACAACCAAGACGTGCTTTTAACGGTGCAATTTGTAATGCGTAATTGCGGTGTCTTGTGCGGAAAGCATCAAAGAAAGAAATTGCTGCAGCTATAGCAGAAGGTGAACGAACTGTACTGTGGAGCATAGCAAGACGCTCAGATAATTGTCGTTGCGCTAAAGCTTCAACAAACTGCATATTAGCATGCGATGAAGGCGAGAAACGACGATCATATAGAGCGATTTTAATTACATGTACTGATAAAAGAATCCCGTGGCTTTCTCCATGAAGTTAATGCGATACTTGCTGCGGCGTCTAAACGCGGTCGTGGCAGTCTGCTGCACACAACCGTGGAACTATATTGTACGACGATTCATTTATAACTTTCATTCATTTCGAACTTCTTCGTTGGCTCTGTTAAAGCACTGCCGCCGTTATTGCCGGACCGGGTACTCGCGGCGCATCGAATCATCAGAACGAAAAATTAAATCGATAGTTACATAATGCGCTCTTTTCGTCTAGCTCGTTTTTTCCTGCGTTTGTTCTTTCTTAGGGGCAACCCTTCCTAAAACATTGCCATGCACCAACTCGCCCAGTCAAAAGTTCTTCTAATGTTACAAATTACGACCACTGCTCTCATTCTCGGCGATTGCTCGCCTTCTTAGCTTTTCGTGAATGTGCTGGCGGAACTCCGCTAGCCTCTGAATCAGATGGATGCTCTTGACTGGACACAAGCGTAAAGAATTATTTATTTTTCTTCTTTCTCTGTTTGGGGGGGGGGGGGCATCCGCTTGCGTACGGCGACGAGTGTAGTACGAAATCAGCAGTGTTCTCGTGCATGGTTAGCTATATATAGGGACACTATAGTTTTTGAAAGAAAGCCGAGACTTGTAGCGATTCACCGACATGCTCAGGAAACACTCTCGCAAGAAGACTGCGAAGATGGGTAAGCGCTGGTAGCTGCAATAGTTGGAAGCAGTCACACTGCTGACAAAGACATGGAGGGAAACAATTCTTAGCTGTCCTTCGGCGGTGCGCAGCAGGTTTTTTTAATCGGTTTATTCTGTACATACTAACTACACGTCCATGCCTTTGCTGGCCGCCAATGTCGGCTAAGTAAGGCAATCGTTCTAACGAAGTAATAGATATAACCGATTAAGTGTCGTACCTCCTTCAAATTTATGATTATGAAGATGTACTGGATGTACCTTAGTCGGACTATGATAAGCAAACTTATCCTGAAAGATGAGAGATGTGTCTTCTCATTACTGAATGTTCGGTGCCTATATTCCCTTTATCGCAGACGTACAGGGTGTTCTTTTTTAAGCCTTATTGAATTTTTTATAGATAGCCTGTTGAAGACAACATAATTCTAGTCGTTGAGTTGGTTTATTCCGAGAGACGGACATTATTTGCACGAGAAATCGAAAACACATATTAAGCTAATTAACGAAAATCCACTCATTCTTTCGAGTTAGTTACTTTACAGTTACGAATTGTAGCCGGTGAGCTTGCAAGGCGTGTCGACTTGTAATGAATTTCTAGATTGACGCCAGTTTGGAGATATGCGCCAGAAACGTGCCGCAAAAATGTATTGCGGTTCCATTTTTTTCACAACATGCTCTTTTATACAATGAAGCCCAAAAGTAACTGGAACGGCTATGTATTTCGTTCCACACTTTGGGAAATATCTCGAAACTGGTGTCATCCTAGAAATTAATTTCGAGTCGATACGTCTTGCAAGCTCACCGGCTAAAATTTGTAAATTGCAATGCGTGCCGTAAGGTAACTAAAACGTTAATTAGTGAATTTTTCTTAATTAGTTGAACGTGTGTTTCGATTTCCCGTGTTAGTAATGTCCGTCTCTTCGAATAATCCCGGTCAAGGACAAGAATTACGTTAACTGCCACAAGCGATGTTTAAAAATTTCATAAAACTATCTCCATGTATGCTTGTAAAAAGGGGGTATTGCGCTAAAGGCACACAGACAGCAGAACTGGACAGGAAAGATGTACATCCACCAACTAGCCCGCCTTGCCGCCCTACATATAATTATCTGACGGACACCTAAATGTTGTCGTGCATTCACCTTATAGACTTATGATTGACGTTGAGTTCAGCGCAATGCATTAGCGGCACAGCGGTGCTTCTTGTCTCGAGCGCGCCTACCTGTCTCCTTCTTGTACCATCCTGTTTGCGATGGGGTTCGTTATGAATTAGCGTTGAGTCATCAAACGTTTACACTGCCTGCAACGTGTCCGCCGGTGTGCGGTCTGAAGAAACTTCATCTCCTCCTCCTCCTCCGTTCCCTGGCCTTGTGCATCATGAGGCAATATGACACGTACTAGGTGGTATCAAAATGTTTCGAGCCTGACTGTTTTGAAGAAACATGCCTATTTATCTGTATTCAAATTATGTCACCTTGGAAATAGTCCCCTTGCATAGCACTACAGCGGTTCTCGTGGTCCTGCCACTTAGCAAGTATTCCCTGGAAGCCTCTTTTCCGAAACCAGTCGAGCTGTTTTGTGAGATTCGAGCTTGGTCTAAGCAATCGCGCAAAAAGCTGCGACCTTTAAGAGTGTGTTTTTTTAATTTTGTGAAGAGAGCGACATAAGCGGAATCGTCACCTGACGAACGACCCTGACATGGAGGATCATCAGCAGGGACGAAACTTAGGTGTGTGGGTACGATGCTGAGAGGAAGCAACAATTGCCGCAGTGCAAAATCCAAACGCTTCCACGACTGAAAAAAAAAAAAAAGCCTAGGGATTTCTGCAGCTAGCCATGGCTCCTCGGCTTGACCCCCGAGATAAGGCGGCGCCAGCGGCGCACTGAAAAATCCCGGACGCGAAGTGCTGACATTATAGCGACAACCACCAGGTCCACGCGTCGTATGGTCAAGTTTTCTTCAAAGGCAGCAAACAACAAAAACCTATGTTGTTACCAACCCTGCTTTGTCAAGATTGGTTCAGTGGTACACAATACTCGTTCACAGGAAATTTAGCCCAAGTGAAATGTCGTTGCAGTTAGCTTTTAAATTACCAGCATCATATTTTTTTAACAATACTGCCACTCTCATTTGAGAACTGCAGTAACAAATAGGCCATACACCTACCTGGGGAAGCGCGGTGTGATGCACTCGCTGCAGTAACACCGCCGAGCAGTTCACTCGCCCCCTTTGGGCCACCTGCGACACCCCTCTTGGAAATGGCGGCTGTTTTGGTCCCTGTGACGTAGCGACGGTGTTTTGACGCAGCTATCGGCTGCGCGCGTAAAGCGAAGCCCGCTTTCGGCACCTGCGCCTGAAAGGGACACGCAATATTTGCAACGTACTCGTAGTGCAATCCAGTTTGTTGCAAACGCTCTGACAGAGTGTTTTAGCTTACCGTTACCACGATCCTCCGCTCACAGTTAATTTAACGCGCTGCGACGACTACGCGTTTCCGACGACTGTTACGAGTCTACGTGCGGCCTCCGGCTTCGCACAAGCAACCGCGTCCAAAAAGTTACACAAGAATGTTCCAACAATTTCCAGCAGTCGGAGCAGCCAACTTTACGACGCACCGCACCTTGTGTCGGACGTCGCGTCGTACCGCGCGCGTCTTCGTCGCATTCGTATCAGCGCCGCACCTCTACCCTCAACGCGACAGGGATACAAGCGGCGTTTCCGTTAACACAACAGTAACGCATTACGTAATCTTACGTGCGCATTGCATACGTGTGATGCGTCCAATAAAACGGGGTTAATGCGCCTTCCAAAGTGTATCCTCCCTAATGGGCCAGAAAGTAGATGTAGGACGTCGAGATGAATATACAGAGTGTCCCAACTATGGATGCACCAAGATTTAAAAACACGAAAATGCCACGTAGTTGGACAGAACCAAGGTAATGTTGTTTGCCGTCGCTTGGAGATACTCAGATTATTCTTTTTTGCATTCTGCCTAATTGCATAGTGAGTCTTACTCAATTAATCAACTGTTATATAACTAAATTAAAAGTGTCAATGAGACAATTGTAGAGCAACGTGGAAAACTCCCTATACAGCGTTCTGTTGCTCGATACGTGCTGCATTAAATTATTTTTCCGGGCGTGAAAGAAGCCTGCGAATACACGCAAAATTGCCGCGCGACTGGCTGCTCGAGGCACTTTGCGTGTATTCGCGGCCTTCTTTCACGCTCGGAAAAACACCTTTAGCAACAGCTGTATCGCAACAGAAAGCTGCGTCGGGAGTTTCTCATGTTGCTCTACAATTGCCTCATTGACACTTTGTATCTAATTACAATACTTGAGAAGCTGATTTATTATGCAATTAGACGGAATGCAACAAGATATTTGAGTATGTCCAAGCGACGGCATACAGCATTACCTTGGTTCTGTCCAGCTACACGTGGCATGTACATATTTTGAAACCTTGGTGCATGATAGTTGGAACACCCTGTACAACAAACCACTGTAAACGGATAAATCTTCGCCTCAAGGTGAAAGTGAGATAACCAGACACACTAGTGCTCCACTCGCCCTGCAACGACCGTGCGAGACTTAGTGCGAACGATGTAGACGCTGACACATCGGCCGTTAAGATGGCGCATTTCGAACACACTCGTATTCTGCATGCATGACTACAGCACAGCACACCGCTACGCGCTCCGCGTCGCCAGCTCGAGGACGAATTGGTAATTTTGTCCCGGCAGCAGGGCGCCCACATGAGCGTTTTCTGCATGCTCACTTGCGTCCTTGGTTGGCGGCCGAGTGGGGAGCTGTACAGGGAAGGCTGATTTCACGGCTCTCAGAGAAGTTTGCGTAGACCGGCCTCATCTAGCGGGAATATGCAGTGCGCGAACGGGAGCGAAACTTTTTCACTTCACCGAAAAACTCATAGGCCTGCGCGGCTCCCGCAACAAAGTCACAGCGCATGCTGGAGGAGCGGTTACGCAGGAGCTCCATTTACGGCAGCACGCTCTAGGGGGTCTTCACGGCGAAGTATCTTGGCCTGGTTTTCACGAGAACGATCTGAAGTGTCCGTCAGACGCCGACAGCGAGCTGCGGCCTGTGCTGCTCTCTGCACAGCGGTCTGCTGAGTCCAAAGTTGTCTGGCTGCTGCCGCGCGCGTAGCTCTACGATTCGCTTCTTCAGCAGTGGTTCGTGCCTTGCGAGGAAGTGCCATAACGCGCACTGAAGATCTAAACGCAGGTACTCGGACTACGCGGCGCGCATGTCGCATCCATTGATCCGTGGCACAATACGATGCTGTTGATGGTTCACACGATTTATCGGCATGCCCTTTGAAAAGGGGCGGTGACAAATAGTCACCTAGCCTGCTTGAGTTAACCAGGTCCAGCTACGCGGGGCATGCAACTGCTACGTACAACTGCTGCCTGTCGGGACACCTGGTGGAGTACAACGCAACTGCATTGCAATGTTTGCACCTATCGAGGCTACGTGGCGCGCACGTCACATCGCGTGACAAATGGCACTATACTTTCATTCTATAATTTTTGTACACATCTTAATCTTCGTTTTCTTCCTCCAGCCTTCTCTATCTACCTTGTACCAGTGCCTATGCGACTGCTACATGGTATGCCACCTGGTGTAATGATATGTAACTCCAATACAAAGTGTGCACGTATCGAGGCTGCGCGGCGGTCATCTCACGTCGCTTGACAAGTGTAACGACACGATGCTAATGATGATGATGATCATGATGATCATGATGATGGGGATTTCTCGCCATTCCCTCTGGAGCAAACCTGTGACCTGGTATCAACTGGTGACAGACAGACACCTAGCCTGCTTGACTTATTCCATGTTAATATACATGTTGTTAAACGCGAGGCATTTCTTGGCGAACATTAGCCAATTTGAGAGTATCTATCTAGCCGCCTATGTCTTGGTGCTCTCATGGTCGTTTCGTTAACTTGGTATGTACTAACATTGCATAGTACGACAAAAGTATATGGCGAACATAAATGATCAGTCTTGACATGAATATCCTGACATGTGTGTCATGTAGGTAATGAAACAGTCACCTACATCTTGGTCCCCTCATGGTCGTTTCGTTACCTTCGTAGGCACCTAAATGGCCATAGTATGACAAGAGTGCATGACGAAAATAAATGATAAGTAATGACATGAATATCATGATATGTGTCATGTAGGTCATGAAACAACCGCCTACGTCTTGGTGCTCTCATGATGCAAAGAAGGGGTAAGGCGTGCAGACACGGACACAAGAGAAGTGGCAACACGTCTTGTCCACTTCTCTTGTGTTCGTGTCTGCACGCCTTACCCCTTCTTTGCACTATGAATCCTAACCAACTAGCTAGCTTTCTGTCGTTCTATGCTCTCATGGTCGTTTCGTTAACTTTGTCTAGCATAGTATGACAAGAGTGTATGACGAATATAAACGATAGGTCATGACGTGAATGTCATGATATGCGTGTCATGTAGGTCATGAAACACCCGCCTACCTCTTGGAGCTCTCGTGGTCGTTTCGTTAACTTGGTATGGCATAGCATGACAAGAGTATATGACGAACAATAACGGTAGGTCACGACATGAATGTAATGACGTGGGTGTCATGTAGGTCATGAGCCAGCCGTCTAGGTCTTGGTGCTCCATGGTCGTTTAGTTAAAGGGACACTGAAGGCAAATATTAAATCAAGCTAAAGTGATAGATTAGTGCTCGAGAATCTCTAAGGCGTCATTATTATCGCGAACAGAGCCTTAATAATCGAGAAATTGAAGTAAATGCAGGGCATGATTAGAGAGTCCTCTGGGACATTCAAGTGCTTGCTCGATGACGAAAGCACTCCTCTGTGACTAGTACTGAACAACTCGTTGCAAAAAAAAAACATCCTTGTATTGCATTATAAGACGAAATAAGATGCTACTTGTCGAGTTCTATTTCATTTTTACAAAGTAGAAAGAACTCATTGAAATTACCCTGGACAACGACGCGGTCGGTCGAAAGGTTTCGTTTTCGCTCGACTCCGCGCCGCCCGCGGTTTCGTGTTTCAGTGGTTTATGCGCTGGTTTTGCTGGCTCGAGAAACTCGCACAAATTGCAAGTAGCAGAGAATTCAACTTCCATGTGACGTCGTGGAATGTCCGAACGGTCTACGCCACTTGACCAAGAAACAGCTGCAGTGGCGAATCCATCACTCTGTCTTGGCTCGGTACCACCGCCTGTCGGGCGCCGTTTTACTCTGACTGCAGCAAAGGGTTGTGATGGCGTATGCAACGTCACAACTCTCCCGGTTGGGTGGCGGGAGATTTGAATTGCGATAGAAGTATTTGGACCCTTCAGATGCAATTTTCTCGTAAACTAAGTATTTTCTCGGCACGAAACAAGCGTTCCGAGGTTCCTGGAATAGTGTTTAAACGGTCAACGTCGACTTAGCATCAGCCTTTAGTGTCACTTGATAGGCTTCCCACACACTACTTTGCATAACATCGATTCCTACAAGGCGTGGTATCTGCCGCATTTTTTCATTACGACAATTTTTATACCTCTCCATAAACTTTTTCTTGAAGCTTCAAGGCTAGTCTAGCTACCTTTTAGCGCTACCTATGCAACTGCTACATGGCGTGCCATCTGGTGTAGTAATATGCAACTGCAATACAAAGGGCGCACGTATAAACGTTACGTGGCGCGCATCTCACATTGCAAGGCAATTAGGACGATACGATGCCAACGATAATGATGATTTTTTGGCATCCCATTTGAAACGAGGCGGTGACATAGTCACATTGCCAGCTTCAGTTAATCTGGTATGCATGTTTTTTTTTCTCCCTTCTGGCATTTGTGTACATCTCAACCTTTTCTCGAACCTTCTCTATCTACATAAAGGAGAGTGTGCTAGGAGGCTAGTGAGTAAGACATTATTTGGGAACTTAAATTGCGCTAAGGACGAGAAAACCGAAGTCGAATACGACAAAACGTTGTTTGTCCGCGTTCGCCCGGTCTTATTCTACTTCGATGTCTCGTCCTTAGCGCAGTTAAGTTCCCTATCTACCTTGTATTGCTACCTACGCAACTGTTTTATGGCGTGCAACCTGGTGAAATAATACGCAACTGCAATGCAAAGAGAGCACATATCGACGCTACGTGGCGCGCATGTCCGATCGCGTGTCTCCTCGCGCCCTAGTGCGTGTTTATTGGGCACGTTACCACTTCATGCTAGCAAGCGCTGGCGTGGCACTGCTAGAGCTGCTAATTCCCGCGCGGAGGGCCCGATTTTTATTCCGGCGGAACCTTATTTTTCTTTTTATTCCCGGCGATAGCTGCTACGGACACCGGTGGCGGCGGACACCATCGCCAACCGAAACGGCTATTGGAATTAGCCCATAACAGCTTGCGCTGTAAACACACTGGAGACCACTAGAGCAAGTATGTGTGTTTAATAGTCTGCATCGACGACTGCGGCTTAGCAGCCTCTTTTGGCAATTGTCCGCGAGTGCTAATAGCTGGCCCTGCCAAATAGACCGTGATCAGACAGATTTACGACGCAAGGCGGCGACCTAATTCTTCTTTACAATGGCGATGCGCCTACCTAAAGTGGTGCCCAGACTACCTCAAGACTATTCCTGCCCACAACGCTGACCTAGTAGCTATGGTTCGACTTCCGGCAGCGGCGGCCATTTTTTCATGGGTACGCAACGCAAAAATAATTATGCACCGACCTTTGCGGGCACGGTGGAGAAGCCTGTGAATGTTCATAAGGAGTTGTCAGCTGAGGAATTCCTCATCGTCTCCTGTGTTCCCTTGGACGTCGAACCTCATCAATCTATCATATATCAATAATATCGGTCCACCACGTGCATATGCTTCGTCTTAGGCCTGCCGTCTCTCATATAGGCGGAGTACCTTCAACGCAGAATGCAAAAGTAACCTGCGCGCCTCATATAGCTGATGAAATAGAGTGAGCACACAACCTTGTGCTTGCAGTGAAAATAACGATTTTTCAGGCATACCTAAGAAAAATTTGAGGCCATACGTATTAGGTATCTTGCCATAAAAGTGCCAGAAATTAGTCAGATAGGTCGCCATTTCATTGAAGAAAAGAAAGTACGGAAACTGACAGGCCCCGCTAACCCACATCCAGTAAACTTCAAATACGTTTGAGGCATGTTAGCAGCGGCCCTGCGACATTTCAGAGAGAACAGATGAAATAAATTGATATTTTTCTGTTAAAGGCTCATATGTCAAGGCTGCATAGGTAGTAATTTCAACAGACCTGATGGTCTGTTGGAAAACTGCTTTGGCGAAGGCTCGCCCTGAGATCTCAGGTTGGGCGCGAACAGCGACCTGAACCATGTGCCCCTGCTCTCGCTCACTTAGTGGTGTTTGTACATATTCCTTTTTCAGGATACTAAGTTGTAAACTGTCAGTCCTGCAGCAACGACTAAACGCTTCGTTATGGACAACGAAGCAAAGCAACTCGACGATATGCATGCGTACGGCGTCCGTGTCGCGCTTAGCAATAAACATGTAAGCCGCCCCGCTTCTGAATATGCTTAAAAGTGGACCTGGTGATATTCATGTACTATACTAGCCAATTTTGTGTTACTTCATTTCCTCCTAGTACGAGTGAGGCACATGCGGACCATGAAAGCACTTCCTAAATTTTAGTTGTTCTTAAACAGCACTTCAACAACAATCGCTCATCGTTACCACGGTTAGCCGCTTACTGAATAAGCGATAAGTGACTCTAGGCATTAAATGCATTAAAGAGCCAAGGAATGTGCATGCATCTGAAGAATACATGAAAAAATGGCGCGTTTACAAACGCATAAATAAGCTAAAGTCAGCAGCAAAAGTTTACAGCATTCAGTACCCTCAATTTGAGTTGGCCACCGACTTATTTTTCGCTCGTGTCAACACTGCGTCGATATCTCATAGTGTCGTAGTGTCTATTCGCGCGTACTGTTGTCTGCGTTTTAGCTTAGGCTGTGAACGATATGTAGCGCATAAACATAAACATTACACCTGACTACAATTGTGACCAGTTCATTGAATAAACATACAGACAGCATCAGATTACACGTTGCATATATGGACTAAACGACAATAAATATAATTGCACGCACTGCATTTACTTGTTTAGCATTTAAGTAACCGCTACACGAAAGGTTCGCTTCACATAGATACCAAAATCTGCGTTGGATACGCATAGTTTTTTTTTTCTCCCCTGTTCTCGTTTTTTCGCGCAGACAAATTTAGAGCCTCGCTCCATGCCCTTACCTACCTTTCGCCTCAGCGAAATCGACGGGTTGGCGCGCTCATCCATTCGCCAGTAGTCAGTGACCTCTTGAACGTCGCCAACCACGTGTCCGTCGCCACCGTCGTTGGCCACGGCGGTGACGTCTTTCAACTTCCCAGGACGCGTCGGGCCATCTATCTGCTGCGTCGTATAGCTCCCTTCGGCGTCATCGTGGCTGCGGGCGGTGATCCTGGCTCCTTCGTCGCTGCCGCCGTCGCGTATGCGAGGCCCCACCGCCACCACGCTCGCGCTCTTTTCTTCGATCGGGATCGGCAACAAAGTGCCGTCCTGGTCGAGCATGACGCTCCGGTCGGATCGAAGCACGCTCCCCTGTATGCTCGCCGTCACAGCGGCCACCATAAGCATCAGCACTCCGGCCAGCAGCGTCAGCGCGGCGTGCCTCTTGCATGCAGCGCGCTGCGCCACGCTCTCTTCGGCGAGCGAGCTCCACTCCCCGCTCGACGATTGACGGACGGGTAGCGACGACCCGCTCGCGCCGCCGCCGGGGCCGACGTCGCCCAACCAGGCGAGGCCGGTCAAGTATTGTCTGATTTCCTCCGGGATCCAATGCCTCGCGCGCTTTTTCCAGCTGCCCCGAAATTCACTCTTTTCGTCGCTCACCTCAAGGTCTTTCCTGCTTCCGCGGCCACTGGTCGACGACGACTTGGCAGAGCCGATCTCGGAGGACGCACTACTGCGGTTCTCGGAATGCGACGACGGTACGTGCTTAGCGACCTCTGTCGGAACTTCCGATTCCTCCGAATCTTCCGACGGCGACGGCGGCGGAGTCGCTATGTTGCTTTCCGGTGGCTCGTCCTCGGCCGTTATGGTGGACGACAGCGCGGTCGACCACGCTTCATTCGACGTCTCTGCCAACTCTACGCTCCCGACTCCTGAGCTGGCCTGTCCTATGGCTGTAGGCTCCAGTCGGAAGCGTAGGGTCTTTGCAGGTTGCGCTTTCCCTGGATCCGGGATTCCTGTACTCGACTTGAGTATCCCCGGACGCAGCGGCCGTTCTTGGAGCGCAGGCGTCGGTACGGCTTGTCTGATTGGCACAACATTTATGTGTTCTGGAGCATACCACATGTAAAGCGGATAAGGCTGCATAACGGAAGGACGCGGTCTTCTTTTCCCTCCTCTTCTACACCAGCACTGGCAACCGTCCTTCAGTACAAATGCGGTCGCTGCTCGCGGCTCGAGCCACATGCACATGAGCGGCGATGGCTATGATATGTGATGTGGGCGCGCGGTGACGAAGGTGACGCTACGTAGATTTTGACTCAACAATAACCTCATTGTCTAAGCTCCCGTTGTGGGTAAGTGCCATAATATAGAGATCATTATCGTAACCAACACGCGGACATGGTTCCTTTTATTTCAAATCAAGTCTGTTACATCTCTAACGCGTTCGTGGGGCCACGAAGGCGAGAATGTACACGACCTACTCATCGACAGCCCCAGTCACATTACGCATGGAGAGCGCCTCGAAAAAGAGTGAGTGAGTGAGTGAGTGAGTGAGTGAGTGAGTGAGTGAGTGAGTGAGTGAGTGAGTGAGTGAGTGAGTGAGTGAGTGAGTGAGTGAGTGAGTGAGTGAGTGAGTGAGTGAGTGAGTGAGTGAGTGAGTGAGTGAGTGAGTGAGTGAAAACTTTAATGTGTTCATAAAGGTAGCGTTGCTCTTGAGCTTAGCCGGTTGCTTCCTCCTACCGGGATTCCACTGGCCTTGGCCGCACGGCGCCCCGTTGAATGAAGCCCTGTTGGACATCCAGGATGTCGCTTGTTCGATGAACCCCCACTGTTTAAAACACCCGTGTGGCGTCTCTAATTCTTTAAGTCTACTCCCACAAGAACTCCGTCTGCTTGATTCACATCGGGCTTTTTCACTTGACAAAGTATTAGGCCCATGCCTATCCAAATTTGGACTGAATCACAAAACAGTGAAATCACTTCAACGCTTCTTTGCAGACGGTGACATTTGCGGCGTACATTAACGCTACAGCATTGTGTGCACCTCATTTTTCATCTGAGAATTGTGTACCCCAGAGGTTCACGGACTTTGTTACAGTCGGAACTTTTTTATATAGACGCTTACTCTTATTGCTGCTACATATTCTTGTTTTATTTAGGTATCGCCTACTGCAACATTTATGTTTTTAACCCTGCTTTATTAACTAACTGTTTTCATAAAACTGTTTTAACTGTTTTCATAAAAAGTTAAACGAGCAATTCCTTCAATTATGTCACATACCGTGAATGGGAATGGCTGCACAATGCTAAATGAAATGTATAAGTCGTTAGGAGTCATAAATAACAAGATTTGAGAAAAAACAGGAAAACAAACACATTTTAAACGAAATTATATTAAAATTTTACAATCTACAAAAGGGCATGTTACAGAAAGCGCAGCAGAGACAGGCTTTCCTGCAACTCAAGTTGCCAGATACTTCTTTAGACTTGGGAAGTGCATTGCATTTTGCCATGTAGCTGCGGCAAAACTGCACAGCTCTGGAAATATTAAATTGAGGCAGTCGTCGAATACTGAAGATGACGAAAACAGGGTTTAAGGAAAAGTTTGGCTGCTTGTCCAAGTGCCTTCTTACAGATAACTTTTTTTTTACTAGAAATTGGTTTTGTATTTACTCCACTGACATTTTCACGTCTAAGAAAACGGAGCTTAAAAAAGGCCTGGTTGGTAAAGCTTCGTCGATTTCTTTTTTTTTTTTTTGCGCTGCGGCAGGCACGGTGACACAGGCAGATCATGGAAAACGAGCGCATGAAGCGAAGAAGACTGGCGTGCGTTGTTGCCGTATCATCAACGCCTTGCACGAGGGCAGAGCTCGCACGCACTCTCGGAACATGACAGTACAGTGAACGGCGGTTTAAGAGATCTTCTCTGCGGGTAGCTCTTTGGTAGTTAATAAACTGAGCTACATACTCGGTGGACGTTGCTGGCGTTCGTTGTTGCTAAAAACTTTAATCAAACAAAGGCGTTCGGCCTCTGGGCCCCCGTACGACCGTACTCCACTCAAGTGTTTATGTTCCGTAGGTCCATAACACTGGCAGCCCGGCTGGTCGCGATAGTCTGCGTTGCCGGGTCCTCTGAGCGGAGCACGGTGCCCCAGTCCTCCCACGATGTCAGGTGCTCCAGGCCCTGAGGGGGAGGGTCCGCCGGGCAGAGCGAGAGGATGTGGATGGCGGATGCGAACGGTTCGGGATAGAGGGAGCAGGCGGGGGTGGGGAAAGAGGGATGGTAATGGGATAGGGTGACAGGGGAGGGGAGGTGTTGCTCTGGAGTCGCCTCCAAGGTATCGCATGTCTGTTGTCTAGGGATGGGTGAGATGGGGGATACATCTGACGTGCCGCTCTATAAGCATGCGTCAGATCGCTGAAAGAGTGCATGCGCTCCTTCGTGAATCCCGGATCGGAGGCCACCTGAGCCCGGTTAATAGAACCTCGGGCTAAAAGGTTGGCAGCCTCGTTTCCGGGATTCCCAGAGTGCGCAGGCACCCATATCAGCTCCACATGATGGGGTGGAGGTGCAACGGGCGAGTCCAGTATTCAAAAAGCAGGAACATGGACTCGGCCTCGTGCAAAATTTAGTATAGCTGTTTTTTAATCTGTTATTATGTACCGGGCTTCCGTATGGGTGATGGCAATGGCAATCGCAGCTTCCTCTGCAGCTTCTGGGGAAGTGTGTGCGGGGAGGGGTAGTGTGATGAGTGGGAAGAGGGAGGAGTCCACCACGGCTTGCTCTCCGCTGCATGCGGCGTCCACCCATACGGCGTCTGGTTCGGGGCCGTAATAGCGATGGAGCGCCTTAGCTCGAGCTCGGCAGCGCTCCTTGTGATGATGTGGGTGCATGTTCCTCGGTATCGTCTTAATAAGCAGCTCCCGGTGGATGTGGCGTGGGGTGGCGAGTAGTGTAGGATCGTTGGCCGGTATCCGGATCCCGAGGGAGTCCAGGATGTGCCGCCCAGTGGATGTCTGTGTCAGGCGAATGTATTGCGCCTGTCGCTGGGCTTCAACAAGTTCCCCGATAGTGTTGTGGAGGCCCAGGCCGAGTAGCCGGTCTGCGGGTGTGTTAAGGGGTAGTTTTAGTGCTACTTTGTACGCCTTGCGTATTAAGGCATCTAGGGCATTAGTATCGTGTCGGGATAAGTGTAAATATGGGGTTGTGTAAAGCACATGACTGAGGACGAAGGCATGGATGAGGCGACATAGGTCGCGCTCCTTCATGCCTCTGTGGTGGGCTGAAACCCGGCGAATGAGGTGTGAAATCGCACCTGCAATCTGCTTGAGTTTTTTCAGGGTGGTGGTGTTTTTGCCATCACTCTGGATATGGAGTCCCAGTATGCGGAGGGTTTCAACCTCCGGCAGTCGGCGTCCGTCCAGATCGATCGTGATGAGGGAGCATGAGCAGCAGCGATTACGAGGTCTGATGAGGAGTAGTTAGGATTTTTCAGGGGAGCAAGAAAGACCGATACTGGAAGCATAATTTTGGGTCAGGGTGGCTGCAGACTGGAGAGTGTCCTCTATGTCGCCGTCACTGCCGTGGGTAGCAGTGGCGTAGCCAGAAATTTCGTTCGGGGGCGGCTCACATTGCAGCTCGGCCTTCTCCTTAAGAAGAAGGTTTAGCTCGGGTGCTTGTATCTAAATACGTGTAGAAGGAGAATTCGTTTTTCTCAGCAACGAATGCATAAAGTTTGACGAGGTTTGTTGCATATAAAAGAAAAACTTAAATTCTGGTGACTGTTGGTTTCGCATTTTTCATTTAGGTTGTCAATTTTTTATTAAAAATTTCCCAAAATCGTAAATTTTCAGAAAAAGAAACTATCATGTTCAAAACTCTGTAACTCTGCAATAAAAAAAGATATCACAATTCTGTGCATTGCACCAAATAGCACATCTACAGCAGACAAAATTGCTATGTTACACATGAATCTCAAGGAATTTAGAATTACTGAAATACGGCTTTTGCAGAATCCTTGTACACAACGTAACCAGTTCACGTAAGATACAAATTTGTCCGCTTTCACTGTTATAATAGATGCCGTTTACAGAGCAACGACATATGTTCTTGATGCAGAGCTATTACTTTCTAAACGTCGTGCTTCCATTTTTTTTAACTTTCTGAGTTTTTCAAAACATTTTAAACAATGTTCAGGCCCTCAATCGAAATTCCGCTTCCAACAGACACTAGAATATAACTTTTTCTCTCAAATTCAACAAACTTCATTAAAAGCGACCGAGGGGTTATCACAGAAAAGCGCTCCTGCGTTTTACATGTATTTGAATAGGCCGCGTCGGAGTTGGGCCCGAGCTAAAGCTTCCTCTTAAACAATTTGTCTGAGGATCAAATACATGAATAATAACTGCATTGCCATTGCCAAAGATGCTGCAAATGAATTCTTGAACGCTATGCACTATCAAAACAAGTAAAATATGTATTTTTCATCACAGAATATACTTGTATGTGTAAAAAATTGTGTCCAAGATAACTGATATCAATGCTTCCATGTTTTTTGTCTATTTAATAAGTAAAGAAAATATCACACGAACTTTACAACTATATCAGTTCGAAATTAGCAAAGCAGTGCATGCCGCCGATATGAAAAATGTAAAGGCCATGAAAGTGACAAGTTTAGGTCAAATATGTCAACGAAACTTTGTCATTCAAGAATTTCAAAAAATGAAGCGCAACGGTAACGGCACACAAAGAAGGAACAAAAGACTGGACAAGGCACTTCCTGTCTTTTGTTCCTTCTTTTTGTGCCGTTACCGTTGGCGCTTCATTTTTTGAAAGCTATGCACCAACTAGCCCCACAACGTGTTTTACTGCAATATCATTCAAGAACCTTGTTTAGATTCTTGTACATATGCAACGGCGAGTAAAAAATCTCAGTGACGCTGTCATTTGTTCCAATGTATTACACAGGAACAGCTGTCCCCGGTCGTGTATCGTGAGTAATTGCACCGAAATTATAGCCGCAACAGAGAGCACGTATAAAAAGCAGAAGTTCTGCAAAATATACGATGGCGAGCCAAATGAAAGTGAGCCAATGCGAATATATGACAAACGGGGTACCTTATTTAAAAGCAGTCTCCATGGGCTTTTAGACATTTGTCCCATTGTCTAACGAGTCACGTGATTCCCGTCTCATTAAACTCCTTGGATTGCTGTTTCAAAAAGTCTGCAACTGACTTTTTCACGTCATCGTCCGACACGAATCTGGTTCCTTTAAGCTGTTTTTTTTCGTTGCCCCAAAATGTAGAATTCACATGGCGACAGGTCTGAGCTGTATGGCGGATGTTGCAGCATTTCCCACTTGAACATTGTCAGTTTCGTATTAACCACATCAGTGACGTGGTGACGGCATTGTCGTGGAACAAGATGACCCCATTTGTCAATTTTCCACGTAGTTTGTTCTTGATTGTGTCACGCAGCCGATCCGGCGTTTAAGAATAACGAAAAGAATTGATAATCTCTCAAGATTTAGCAAATTCTATCAGTAATGGCCCCTGACGATCGAAAAAAGAAGTCGACAACACCTTTCCGGCGAAAATGACGGCCTTTCCTTTCTTTTCGGGGTAGTGAATTCGAATGTTTCCACTGTAAGCTTTGCCGTCGTGTTTTAGGCTCGCAGTAGTGGCAGCATGGTTCTTCCCCGATCACAATTGCAGACAAGAAGTCACCCTCATTGTGATACCAGATCGGATGAGTAAAGCCAGCGCTGAACTTCTCCGTCTTCTGGCGGTGGTTCGAAACCTTGGGCAACCATTGCGCACACAAGAGCCGTTAACCGAGATGTTCATGAACTACTGCGTGGAGCGAACCGTGACTGATGTTCACACGTTCTGCCAGTTCATCCATGCGTTCATCCGTTCTTGTCTCATCAGCTCATCAACCTTTGCAATTTTGGTAGGGGTGATTGCACGATGGCTTTGGCCCGGTCTTGGATCGTCTCTGCAACTCTCACGTCCTTCTTTGAACCGTTTGCTTGAACGCTTCACAGTAGCCAATGGAATGCAATGTTCAACGTACACGGCAGTCATACGGCGACTAATTTCTTTTTGGGAAATACCTTCAGCTGTCAAAAACCTCAGGGTAGCACGCTGCTCAACTCCTGGAGCGTCCATTACGTCACGCAACCATGTTCAACCCGGTGTATGAGAACATTAAAAAACAGTTATCTTCACACCTGTGTGTCACTTTTGTAAATGAGAGATGTCTGTGTGCTACGCGCATGCCTCGTAAATAATGAACCGAACCAGTATTGCGCGGGGTGGGTAGGCTCACTTTCATTTGACTCGCCCTCGTACATTAGAAGTGCGAAGACACAATGGAATATGCAAATGCGAAGATATAGCTTGATAAAAGGCAAAAAGGTTTCACTGGAAACAAAGTTCACTGCAAGTATACAAAAAACCTCGCAACAAGATATTTAAATATACGTGTAAGTTTCCAATAAACCTACGTATCTAAAAATGTCACTGTATATAATGCGTCAAACAAGGCAAATAAACATGTTGCGCAATCACAGATTCACAGAATCCTATAGATCCCACCCCCATCCCATCGTCTCCTCTCGATGTACCGCGATGTTCAGCGCTCTTTTGCGCACACAAGACTGAGCCACCATCGTCGCCTCACCCATTCCAGCCCCCCATCCCCCTCCCTACGCTTTCACTCGCACATACAGCATGCGGCGCGCGGTCACGATGTTGTCGCCTTTTGACTTTATACGAAATATGAGGGCGACGGCGACGGCCGGAATGCGCCTGGAGTGCCCATATAATTGCTATCGCAATACTATATAATAAGAGTATCCTGCAACTGAAGCGTCCCGTGGCCCATTACTTTCCGCAAAAGAAGAAGTAACAAAATGGAAGTTTCACCACGCGACAATTCGCTGCGCCGCAACAATGTCCTTTCTTTTCTTTTGTGGGGCCGGGGCACCGAAATGAAAAAACGCAAAGTATGTTGGCCACAATCAAATGCCTAATTTGGGCACCTAATGTGGCTACCGAAGGAATATCGAAGAAAACGTCAAACGCATGGTCCACCGAGAACCATACGCATACTGCTCGGTATCCTACACTGACGAGACAAGACTTTCCGGAGAGGTTGCGCTCAAGCGAACGCGGTGCAATCAGTCGAGTCCTCACAGCGATGGCGGCGAGTGACAACGCATTGTTTCTGTTTCTCGTCTGCTAGCAAGAAAGCGTGCAATACTCTGCCAGGCGAAAATCCCCTCGGCCAGAGAAAAGCGAACGCGCACCGAAGTGCGCCGCGCGGGGGTCGGTACCACACGAGAAAAACGCATGCGCTCTGGCTGGCTCTGGCAGCCCGCGGGTAGGTTAGCGAGGACAACAAAATTGAGGAGGCTCAATGGGTCCTCGCGAATAAAAGTCAAAGTAGGAAAATAAATAAGAGCGTAGGCTGGCTTTATTTTCTTGACTTAGATGCCTTGGCGTAGGTGAAAAAAAAAAATTGATATTTTTTATGTGTCATAACGGCACAAATGAACCACCACAGCGCTTCATCTCATTGGACCTCGCTGCGGGCTTTGTCAACCTGTCTGATAGTGTGTTGATTCGGCTTGTCTCGTTGTATGGTCCGATGTAAGACTTTAGAATAAAGTCAATGGACCTTTGGCGTCAAATATTTATAGGAACACTAAAGCCACAAAGTTCCGCAATTGAACATCCAAAGCACAACTTTGGAAATGTCAAAGAGCCTTTCACATCAAAAGCTTCGGAATTGACATCTATGCGCTCCGTAGATTCCACGGCCTCCAGAATATGCCATGGCGAGCCCGTTCGCCATCTAAATGCCCTTGAAACTTTTTGCTCGGATGGGGCTGCTTGCGTTATGTGACTCCCGGTACATGGGTGTTGCCGCGAAATCTAGCCCGAGTTCGCAATGTTCGCGGTGAAATATCTTTTCGAGCGTGAAAAAGACATTCTAGACAAAATTCAGAATGATTTCCGCCACCGAGGATTGCTTTGGTCGGCGGTCCATGGACAGCACGAAAAATTATGGGGGGAGGGGGTGCTGAAGCCCCATAAGCCCCCCCCCCCCGTCTACGCCCCTGGTACCAACTTGTTTAAAGTCGTTATAGCCGTGACGACCCGAACACAAACAATGTAGCAAGCTCCTACTTGCTAATTCACAAACTATGTCACCTGCTCTCTGCAAATCAGCTTGACAAGCATTACAAGCAACTATCACATGCTCCCTCACAACATTAATTTGTTACCGTCAAAATGCAAATAATTTTAAAACCTTCAAAAACATTCAATGCAATTTTGGGGAAATTATACTTCATGTTTTCTGAAGCTCTGGTAGTCACTCTTCAGGTTGTTATTCTTTTGTTTAAAGTACCTTCAGAGGCATATCACATTATAAGGGGAGTGGTTACAAAGTAATAGAGTAAACACACCCACAAGTACAGTGAATTCTGGTAACGTAATGATTCTCCTGAGCATACAATGTAAGCTAATGTTTTGCAAAAAATGTTTGTTGTCGGTAATGGCCACTATACTTAGGGGAGGTGGTTTCATTCCTGAGATGTACGGTGGACGAAATATTGAAAGGAAGACTTCGTGTAACATGAATCAATTCCTACCTTACTACGATGATCAACGCGGCTTTAAATGTGCTGAGGCGTGCAGTATGAAGTCGTCGTGAAGTGTGGTGTGATGGAAACTCTTATAAATTAGCGAAGAGACGGGCGCCCTGCGGCGGTTAGCTAGTGGAATAGGTGCTAGGTTAGTTTTCATTAAGGTTATACACGCGGTACGGTTATAACGAGAAAGGATGAAACGAGTAGAGTTATTTTGTACTAGTTGAAGTGAAGTAATAAGATTAACGCTACTGGGATCCCATATTGCAGATGCATATTCAAGTTTCGAGCGTATTAGTATGCTGTAAAGCTGTAGCTTTAAAGTAGACAGTGCTTTGGAAAAGTGGCTCCATAAGTACCCGAGCTTGTGATTAGAGTTGTTAATGACGTACTTTATATTAATTGTTCAAATTAAGTTATTTGTAATGTATACACCGTGATATCTATACGACATGAAAAAAATATAAGAGAACGTTGTTAGATGGTGAGTGCTAGGATTAGAATTAGATCTCGATACGCGCATTATTTTACATTTGTTAACTACAGAAGGCTCATGTACAGTTTGCATGAAATCAATAACTAGGCTAGCCCTGCACCGTAAGAGATAGCTAGGAAAGGCAAATGCACACAATCGGCCTACTTCAAACTTCTCAAACATGACAAATCACTAAATATTGGCAGTGGCTCAGCTCGGCTATGCCAGGATATACGTAGCGAAAGCTGAGGCATAGCATGGTTAGCCTTGGTGAACCTTGATTGCAAGTCCAGGTTAGTCTCATTGTCTAGCTATGTTGCGGAGTTTAACCAGTCGTTCGGCGCGCTGTTCGTCTGTTTCCTGGGCGATTCGTTTTCTCTTCATCTCGTTCCGATGTCGATTCCGGGCCTCCTCCTGCTTATCAGAATTGTCGCCGTCCATACTGCCGCCTCAACTGTGGTTGCGGCGCACGCGAGCTCTCCTTTTCAATCCTCCGACTTGTTATCAGGCATGCGGCGCAGCCGGCGAAGCGAGCGGAGGCGAACGTAACGACGAGGAACGTGGTGTGACGTCATACCAAACGGCGCCGGCGGAAAGGCGCAGTGCTGCGCAGCGGCGGAACACCTGTGGCTCGGTGCTACTAGTGGCACATGCGCAGTAGTGACTAGGGAGCGAGAGAGAAAAAAATATCCACGGCGAGGCGCGCGTTGTGACGTCATGTGCCTCCTCGGAGCACCGCCACGGCGAAATTGCAATTTCGCAGCCAGTAAAGCTTTCGCTTTAAAAAAAAACTGGAGGACGCCTAAGCTTCGTCTTTAAGAGTGGAATGTGACACCATTCAAAGACTCCTGACTGCTTTTCATGCTTCCCGGCAATTGCAGCTTATGTAACCGTAATGTTTACCGGGAAACGCTGCCGGCGAACGCTATGCCCGAAGGCAAGTTTTCTGGTAGAAACGCGGCCTCTTGCGCGGGTCGATTTCCTGTTGTTTCGCACATTCAGTATTGCAGTCTGAGCAGATCTAACATAAAGAATATGCATTGTCGGTGTTTTCTTCATTAGATTTGTTTGTGGGCTGCCGTCCTCAAAATTCCGAGTAATACCTTTGTAAAGGGTGAAAAACAAGGTGTGGGCAACTTTGATGATAGAGAGTGATTGGGTATACATGGTTCGGAACGATTCTTTACCGAAAAGACGCTCGACGCTGGACGCCGGATTTTATGATATCATCATCATAATCATCATCATTATAATCCTGGTTACGCCCACTGCAGGGCAAAGGCCTCTCCCATACTTCTCCAACTACCCCACTGATGTACTAATTGTGGCGTTTATATCACAAGGGGCCCCTAACGCTATCGCGTTAAAACATTTTTTTTTCTTTCTCTTCCAACAGCAGATGACAAACCTGAGAAGTCTGTCTTCAAAAGCTTTTCGAAATATAGTCTTAGTAAGTTTCGCTTAACGTTCAGCTAATCAACAATGGACGGGTAAGGGAAGCCACAGCGTGGAAACTTGTGTTCGTCACGGCCCTCACAAATATGTCTGCTTGTTGAAACGTTGGCTCCAGGCTGAGGTCCCTTCCCTTCCTCACCTTTGTTACCCAATTGAAATGTCTGTCTCCTTGCAACCTCTTCGGCTGGTTTGAATACACAAACCGAGTTGTTTTTCAACATGAAACCGTAAATTGCATTGTCCAAGTATCCTTGACATTAATAGGCCTTACTTATATGTTTAGTGTCCTTGTTTATTCACACAATCTTTGCAGAGGTTCTTCTAAGCACTGTTGTCTCCACAACGTTCCTCGCCTTCCTAAGAGTACTCTACTTGTATCGAAGCCTTTACTGCCGCACATGAACACTAAATGTGCAGCAGAAATATCTAGAGCAGACAACGTGTGATGTAAAATTTAGCATAACGTCTTTTTCTCCCCTACACTTCGTGTCTCTCGCCAATGTGTTATGAAAACAATGGGACATTGCAGCTCGAGTTTATCTTGCTGACAGTACATCTTTGCCGAGCACTTGTATTGCGATAGCAATTATATGGACACTCCAGGCGCATTTCACGGCGTCGTCGTCGCCGTGAGGTTCTCTACAAAGTCTAAGAGCGATAAAACCGAGTGAAAGAGTGTAAGGGTCACTTGGCGAATGCGGTTCAGTCTCGCATGCGCGAGTGAGGAACGTGGGCCGGAAGTGTGCCCTCTCCTGTCGCGCGCGAGGCATTGGAGTCAGGCGAGGGAGGGCGTTCTTCTCCAGCTACTGCTAAAGCGGCTGCTGGTGTGCCTCAATGTCCTCCTCGCCCGCAACTCCGTACGGAGTGAAGGCATCCGCGGCGTCTACTACGGCGTTGGGCACGCGAATGGCGGACACCGTAGCAGACGCCTTTGGCGGACGCCGTAGGGAAGTGTTGCCGGCGCTCGTGTGTCTTGAAAGCAGTGTGCGACGTGGTTAAGTGCGCGCCCTTGCGGATCTCATCTTCAAAGCGATCTGCGACGTTTACAGAGGGCACTCAGTGCCGGTAGCTTCGTATGCGCTGTGCTTTCGACGTTTCGTTCACGTTGAAGCGAGAGATGCACGTGCAGGAAGGTCATTTCGCTTGCTGCTGCCGCGATTCGTCACTCAAGCATTTTGACAGCGAGTTTGCGCGCCAATCGAGCGAGGTGTGTTCATGCTTACCTGTGCGCGCGTGACACCGTGCTTGTTAATTTAGTTAAAACACGTTGGCGGGCTAGTTGGTTTGAATCCATGATAGAATGTCTAAGCGTAACTGAACAAGGACTAGAAAAGAAGCACATACACAAGGACAGCGCTCTCTCTGTGTGTTGCTTTCTACGTCTTCGTTCAGTCGCGCTTACAGATTTTATCAATGTTAATTTAGTTAGTAAGCGAATGTTTACAAGTTTATACGGCGGATAAATCTACTATCCTTACTTCGTACAGGTATCTACTAACTTGTTGTCGCAGTCGGTGCTTCACCTTTTAGAAGAAGAAGAAGAAGTTTATTTATTCACTCACGAAAATAAAAGCACAGTAACAAGATATACAGAAGGATGTTCCAAAGCTTAAGGCTGTAGGGGGACCTCCTGTATTTTTGTTTCCTTTATTATTATAGCTGAAGTCGTTGAACGCAGACAATGTTCTCTGAAACACATCAAGCAGCGCTGTATGCAATACAAGCACGAGGATAGCCCAGCATAAATATCATTGCCTGAAGCCTTGTTCCCACTGCTTTAGCCGAATACGATGAGAAAACTCAACTTCAGCTTTCAATTTCATTAAATAGATGACTACCCGTGCTTCTGTACGCTGTAAACTCAGTGACCTACAGCATTCATTCCAGCTGACCTGCACGAAAATTGTGGACATTTACTGCTTCATTCACCATTGACAACAAACAATGTAAGCTTACTTGTTTGACGTGTTTTTTTTTTTTTTTTGCCATTTGAGGCCTCTCTCTATACTGGCGACATAATAAAGATATCTGTACTCAGAGTACCGTACACACAAATACCGCCCCGAAAGCGGTAACAAAGCGCACGAAACCAGCGAGCGAGCAGCACAGACGAGCAGCGCGACGAGTCCCACCAGCCGCTAGCGTAGCGGCCATATTGCTCACTGTGTAATAATGATGATATTAGTTTTGGTTTTGCTAGCGCCATCTTTTGTCGCATACTTTGGTTCGCTGTGTCACCCCTACTCTTATTTGCATTGCACTGTGGAAGGTACGGTTTCCCTTCTCTAAGTTTTGTGGTTCGGAACAACTTATATCGAAACGACGGTCGACGCTGAACGCGGGACGCAGAATTTTCTGCGACGCGGGGCCCTTAACGCTATCCCTTTGAAACTTGTAGGGTGCAGGTGGGCTGCAGCCCTTTAGAACGGGGCCAGACGCGGCCGCCGAACACCTTCGTCGGAGCAAGACATGATGCGTTCTGGGCTAAACACCCAGGCTTGCCAATGTGAATATATCCGAATGATATGAACGTGTTGTACCGGCGGCACAAAACAAATGTCAAGGGTGAACAGTTTCTGTGAAGGGTTTGTTGATGGTTTTGGTGATTGTTTAATAAAAGTCATCTCTGGAACTACATGTAGAGCCGAGTTGGAGCATTATAGACAATATGAAGATTCCGATTTTGCGAAAACTTAATGCCAAACAAGCCGTATCCCGACGCCTTTCGGTTGTTACAAGATGCATCTTCCCATGGGGCGTTGCTTCACCGATCGAAATCCAACAGATCTCTGAGGGCGCATGCACTTCACGTCGCGCGACGCACAGAGATAACCAGCCAGTGCGTTCATAAGGATGATAATGAGTGATGAGGGGTTATATGGGTGTCATCACGGTTGATAGTGGTTTGAAGCGTATGGCTAATGTGGTAAACAGTGATGAGGGCTTATCTTAGAGCGAAAGCTCAACTACGCCATGTCTTGCACGGTCATTCATCGCGGAACCTTGAGCCGCCGGAGCGCAAGTGTGGTTCGCGTGACTTAAAGGGACACTAAAGGTTACTATTAAGTCAACGTGGACTGTTGAAATACCATCACAGAAACCTCGAAACGCTTGTTTCGTGCCAAAGAGAGACTTATTTTAAGAGAAAATGCGTTCTGAAGCGTCCGCGTACCTCTAGCGCAGTTCAAATCGCCCGCCCTCCGATCGAGGAGTACTGACATCATGGTCTCATAGTGACGTTGCGCCATCGGTGAGTAGAACGGCGTCCGCAGACGGCGCTACGGCTTTTCTGTGCAAAACGCGAACGCGCGGCCAGAAACAGAGCCAAGAGAGAGCCGACAGCAGAGCGAAAGCGGGAGTATGGTGGCTAGCGGAAGGAGAAACGAATTACGTCCCACATTACGTCCCACGGCACACGGAGAGTCCGTTTTCGTTAAACTATAGGCTGCGGCGAGCTCGCAGCGTGGTCGGCGTGGTCTATGAGAAGCGACGAGCCTTTTTGCACTCGCAACAGGGCATAAAAATGTGCGAATCGACGCAAAACTCGGCCTAGAAACGTGCTTCGCCACAGCCAGGGCTCAATACGACCCAAGCTGGCACGACCCAGATGTCGTTTCCCGCACCGCCACCAGGCGCCGCTACTATACCTCAAACTCCAGCGCAAGACGCCCATAAGCTGGTACTTCATTCTATGACGCTAACTTCGACGCTCGTCGCCACGGAGGAAGGAAACTAAGGAGAGGCCCTGACGTCACTCTTCGTGAAGCAAAAGTGAAGCCGGAAATTGGCGTTGCTCATGGCGATGCTCCGCCTTTTGGGCCACCCTCCTCTCTTGTTTACATCTTTCGCGAAACCACGCCGCGCTGCGGTGGTATCGCGCGCGGAGCGCGCGCGCTTGCTCCGCAGCAATACTAGACAATCGCGATGTCTCATTGCGTTGCCATTGTCGAACCCATGTTACAAAAATTTCATAATGAACTTCGCAAATGGGGCCGTGAGGTCGAATCGGCTGCTTTTACCGGCTTTTATGAAAATAAACATGCCTTAAATATAAGGCCAACCGACTGAACTGTTCTCATTAACCGCAGGTGGCGGCCGCTACCCAGCTCTTGCGTGTTTTTTTAAAAAAAGGTCCCCTTTATCGCTGCCTTCTACTTGATTTTCTCTGCTTGGGCTTCCTGGGGCTCTCATACGGTCTTGCGAGCTAGACGTCTGGCGATGCGAAAAAAGATGTACGCATTCTTACTGCACTGCAAGAACGCACTGGAGACACGTACGACACACCAACCCATTTGCGATCCATTTGGAGTTTATGAGCACAAAGACATTCTCGCTTGAGGAATCGTCGTGCTTTATTGAACAAACTTCGAGTGGCCGCGCATCACTTCGACACCGCGCCGGCGAGGAGGCAGAATGTCATTTCTGACTCCACGTTTAGGTTCATTGACTGTGGCTTGAGGTGCCTTCGTCGCACGGTAAGTGAAACGTCACGGAACGAAAGTTTTGCGATAGCCGGCGCACAATGCAGAACAGTATGCGCGTGGAACCGGCCTACCTGCGACCATGGAACAGCCGTTTGCTGTGTTCGCAGGTACGCTCTGTGGAGCCTTCCTCACTCTTGCGGCGCATCCGCTGACCTTACCTGCGCTTCGCGCGCGCACAGATAATGTACGCCTGCGGTAGGGAGGATTATTTCCTTAATAAGTCAAAGCAGCCGCTTCTTTCCCATCTTCCCGGATGAAGAGTCGACTGGCCGGCGCACGGTGCCGAACAATACGCGCGTGGACCCGGCCTACGTGGGAGCATGGAATAGTTAGCCGTTCGACGTGTTCGCAGGTGTACGTTCTGTGGAGCCTTGCATATTCTTGCAGCGCATCCACTGACCTTCACTTCCCTGCACTTCTCGCACGCACAGATGAGATAAGCTTGTGGTAGGGAGGATTCGTTCCTTAGTAAGTCAAAGCAGCCGTCCCGGATGAAGAGTAGACTGGCCATGAGTGCTTTTTCTGCGTTTCTTTCCCAGCGAACGATGCGCGAAAGGCACCGTTTTTTTTCAGTTTTCGTTCCGCGCACGAGTTGTGCGGACGCTTGCATAGGTATCCGCTCATCCAATGCCTAGTTGTTGTGTGCCAGGATGCAAGTCGCGCACGCCGAAAAGTGGACCACCCATATCTTTTCACGTGTAAGTAAATTCCCTTATGTGGTTGGTGTGTTATCGGAGGAAAAACTAGAATTTATGATGCACGCATTCACATAGCGATAATAATTCTATAGTTATAGTATAACAGTAAGATATTTTATTCGCACAGTATAAGTTATCATCTAATACATATGCGCGTAATTCTTCATTATTAGGTTTCCCAGTGACACCGTTCGTGCCGCAAATGCAACATGCGCTGTCAAAAGCAGGAATCACTGACCTGCAAGGCGCTCACTGTACAGATTCTGAAACGCATCGGTTTCGGTCTGCGATGGCACGTTAGCATGATTCCGCTGTAGTGGAGGCAAAATTTCCCGGGGATATTCCGTCGTCCGTTGTCAGTGCCGTGGCGCGGTACATTGCGTACAGCGTTACATATGCGCGTTCATTTCACGAGCTTCAGTTCCTCCTGTCCCACATGGCCACAGCAACATCCGGCAGAGCACGGTGCAGGTAACACAGCGCAACAAGACACGGTGACTAACGCAAACCCGCCCACACAGCGCCTTTGCCACGGCACGAAACCTACCAGAGCAACACGTGTGAGCACTCAAAACCATAACAACGCCGCCATTGTGGCCCAAAAGGCGTGGCCATACAGCAAAAAAAAAAAAAAAGAGAACCTACTACGTCATTTCCGCCACACTTTTCTCCTAGCGCGCGGAGGGGGTAGGGCCTCTCCTTAGTTTCCTTCCTCCGTGCTCGTCGCAATGGACCCTGACACCGACAGATTGGCTCGCGATGGTGGGCTCAACTTCAGCGATTTGAGCACCGACGAGCGCGACCTGCTGCTGAGGGCTCGCACTGCCGGCGTCGTTGCGTACTACGACGGCGGCCTCGACACCGGCTCTCCGGAGCGGGAAAGCAACGAGGGCTTCCCACGACATCACATGGACGTGGCATTCTCGCTGCTTGTTCCAAATGAAAGTTTCGCGAGCCAGCAGAACCCTCACAGCACGACGCGATAACGAAACTACTGAAACTCCAAAGCGTGCGCGGCGCAGAGTCGAGCGCGCAGAGTCGAGCGAAAACGAAACCTTTCGAACACCCATATTACTGAAGGGTAACGTCAAAATGTTATTTTTTCTTAGAATCGAATAGACGTAGACAAGTAGCATTTTTTCCCGTCTTATAATCGAATGAAATGATATTTTTAATACTAGTAGTTGAGTATTAGTAACACCAATTATGAGGAGTCCTTTCGTCATCGGGCTAGTACCGGAATGTCGCTGGGGGGTCTCAAATCGTGTCATGCATTTACCTCAATTTCTCGGTTACTAAAGCTCTGTTCGCGATTATATTGACACCTTAGACGTTCTAGAACATTGCTCTACCATTTTAACTTGAGTTTCTGGTAACCTTTAAGGCCGCCCCACATTCAGCGTTTTCCCGGCGTTTTCTGGCGTTTTGTCACCCGGCGTCGCTCGGCGTCGACGCTGAGGCTGGCGCCAAGCCAAAACGTCGTGCTCAAGGGACACCAGATCTCGCCGCCGCCGTCGGAAGCGGCTCGACAGCGCCGACCAATCAGCGCGTGGCAGGGCGTGGCCGCGCTGCTGGCAACTCTTGCAAGAAACTTCCGCAGATTCGCAGTTCGCGCCGCCATTGCTTTTTGTTTGGTTGCTTCAATCATGCTACCGGCGAAGATCGATAACGAGCTTCTTATAGCCATTGTAGAAGCAAGGCCGATATTATGGCAGACCAAACACAAGGAACACAAGAATCGTGTTAAAAAAAACGTTTTGTGGATTGAAGTCGCCGCCATCGTCCTGCCGGGTGTACCAAATGAGAAGCAGGAGCTTCTTTTTTAGCAGCAAAAGCTGCTGCCTTCTTTCCATGATGTGGCGTATGGCGTCTAGCAATAAAAAGCACCTACTTCCCCCTCTATCATAGAATAAAGAACCCTCGATGCTCAGCTTCGCACGCCGACGCGCCGACCGCTCGTGATGTTCACGCCGATATTGCTGCCAGTTCTCTGAAGCTTAGCCTTGTGTAATTTTTCTACACAGCCCTGAATATTTTATTTAGCGTAAAACTATGCAAAAAACATAAGTATTGCATTGAAGAATACTTATGACAGCTCTTTTCATTGATATTACACAATTAGCTTAGGAGGTATCTGGTAAAATAAATCTGGTCACATTGTGCGACGCTGCGCTGGCGCTGGTCCGCGTGCCGCTCGTGTGGCTGGACGCCCTCTCTGGCGCCGTTCATGCGACCACGCCGGGAGACGCAACGCCAAAAAACGCCGGTAGAAACGCTGAATGTGGGGCGGCCTTCAGTGTCCCTTTAAAGACGCGTTTATAGTCCGACGTTATCGGCGCGCGGGCGAGCGTCGCTGGATGCCGAACGCGTCAGAGCGCGTTGGCCACGTCCGGTTACGTCGGTTGCGCCAGTGCGTCGAACCATCGGTCGAACTATAGGCGCTTTGTTCTCGCCAACGTGACGTAACGTGTGCGCGCGCTCACGCCATGCCGGACTATAATAGGCCTTTAATGGCTGCTTCGCCGGCGCATAGTCGCTCAATTTGGCCATGGATGGCGCGCCGGCTGGGCGGTCTGTGCGTGCGCTTCAGCGCAAGCGACAGGTTGAATCCAATCATTCAGTACCTATAACTAGACGGCAAGCTGCGATATCTCAAGCAAAGGCAAAGTTGCCTCCTGAAAAACCGGAGGAAAGGGAGGCCAGGTTAGCACGTTATAGAGAAGCTTGCCATGCGCGGAAGTGTACGAAGATCAAAGCTACGGCGCCGTCGTCCAGCAACACGAAGAAGCAGAAGGAAACGAAGCCGTGGATACAAGCAAAGGCACCCACAGCGCATGTTTGATGAACCACGCCCTTCAGCTGACGGCACACTCGACTGCGACGGCCAGGTTTCAGTGCGACTTCACGGACAACTCGTTCGGCAGCATGTATAACGTGTGTGAAAGACTGTGGCCTAACTTTCATGAAACACTGTCTGCATAGCCTTAGCAAAATGAAGCCAAATAGACCTTTCGCTCATGATAACTAGGTCTACAAGAGTTAAACCTCAACCAATTTTTGATCGGAGCAATTCTAACGAGATTATAATAAGGTTAACAAGATTAATAAGCACCGATAAGGGTTGATATGGGTCGGATCAAGGTTGATAAGGACTGATAAGAGTTGCTAAGAATCACTCATATTCCATAAGGTTGATAAGAACAAATAAGGGTTGGTAAGGATCGATATTGTAATAAGGTTGATACCGACTGTTGAGAGCTGATAAGCCTCGGACAGAGTCCGACAAGGCTTGACAAACGTTGGAACTAGTCTGATAAGGTTGATAATGACCGATAATGGTTTATGCTGTTAGGATCAAGTTTCATAACGTTGATAATGACACTGGGCTTCGTAGAGCTGAGAAGTGGTACAATGCTTACGCATACTTAGCCAACTCCCAGAGGAGTATCTGCATGATTTTTAAAATTTTTCCCTATTATATGCCAAACGAACATTAACACAACGTACACCTAATCATTCATCAAAATGCCCCATACCAGTAGCTTCAGCAGATTCCTTAAGAAGAAACAGGCAGTCAAGTTGGTGCCAGGCGTGCTACGCCTAATAGAGAGGTGGATCACGCTGTAAACCATGCCTTCTCCATGATCATTGCCGATGCGTGCTGAAGAAAAACGTGACTCGTACATCATGAACCATGTGTTTATTATTTTAAAAATTATACATGAGCATTTATTTGTCAGCTAAAGATATGGATAAAGAAAAAAATACTTGTGCGACCTGCACGTGGCATCTGCGAAAGAACGGATGACGCTGGAAAGTAAGTTGCTACATCCTGGAAAACTAAGGTGCATTCGCTACACTGTTGCACAAGCGCAAAACAAAAGTTAAATAAATAAATTGGCATAAAAAGTGCAGTGCAGATTTTTTATACTTAAAAGAAAGAACATCAAATACTTCTAAATCTGCTTATGTATGTTATGCAGTCTTGCACAGTACTTAGGGCTCAATGGCAATACAAATTATCTTGCGTCATTCGTTTGTATAATGTTAAAAGGTAACAGTGTAATTTTTCCGGCCATAGTTCTTGGGACTTTACAAGCTCTATGCTCGCACCGTGCTGTTTCTTTCTTTTCTTTCTTTTTTTAACCGATCACAGTGAGGTATCACTAAATACTCGTTTCCGTAAACTAGAAGCGTACACCGGAGCAGCAGTAGAGGCGAAGTTGGAGGATCTTCAGCCGCTTTTCTTGCTCTGAAAAGAAAATAGAAAGAGGAATAATGAGCTCGGCTTTGGCATAAAACGCATCGACTAAACTCGATATATCGGTTGCAAGCACTTCTGCACAACTTCATCCATGAAGCACTTTCGCAACGCCAATATGAAGGCACATTAAGCACACTATCCTGAAACGCGCCGTCCCTCGATCGATCAACAGAAAAAATACGATTAGAAGCGAATAAGATACTCAGCTTGGCAGGCGCAGCCGTGTAGCGATGCAACTCGTGCAACAGATGTTTCAACTGTGCCTGACACGTTTACAGACACCCTCGTGAAAATATTGGTGCTAAAGAAACGACGCAACGTTATACAGGAGCGAAACCAAGGCAATATTTCAAGGCGATTTCTCATGGAACGAAAGGCAGTTGTCAAATACAGGCTCTACGCCCTCTCCAGGGCATGCAGTTATACGTGGAAAATTTACATTTGGGCGAGAGGGCTCCGACCAACTGCTCCAGTTGGCCGTGCTCGCGCCTTTCGACAATGTAGGCTGAATTCACGAAGCTTCTTGTTCGTAACTACCATACGTAGTTATCTGTAGACTACCTTATGATGACAACCGCGACTAGCCAGTGCCGCTGCTTAGGAAGCGCTATAGCCTATGAGAAAGATGGGCACAGGTTTATCAGTCTATTTGATCAAATTATGAATGTCACCGACTCGCTCGGGTGAACAGACCCGTTCTGTATTACAGATTAAGTGCTGTCCGATATGTGTTACATCCACGGGTTCCACTGAAACTTCTTACGATGGGAGTCTTACGGAGTGCCCGTACTGAAAAAAAAAACTTAACTTTAGTAAGAGCGTTCCGTCGTACACTCGCACATGGGTGCCCACCAATAATGCTATATCACGCCTAAAGACTGGCGTAACACCTAGACGATCGTCACGGCGTTAAGCACTCGCATACGGTGCTTACAGAAGATGGGCCAAATTAACGAAGCCTTTCGTTCGTAAGTGCTGTTTGCCATTGGCCAGTCGCCTTCTCAATCCAAAGGCGCCGTGCAACATTACAAGCGGCTAGCATCTGCTCTTACGCGCAATACTACCGTAAGGGTTTTCTCGTAATACGGAACAAGAACTTTTGTGAATATTGGTTCTCATCCTAAAGGTAAAAAAAGCGACAATTCAAAAGGAGCAGTTAATGAAGAATACGGCGCAGTGTCTCTGTGGTTGTCTTATATGAGATCCAACACGCGAAAATAATTTTGCCACGAACTTTCTGAGACAGTTTCGCATGTCTAGCATGTAAAGTCGAGTCGACCAAATAATGCAGGGTCGCAGCCTACTCACGCTAACGGTGTTGGGAGGGGCGTGCGTTGTTTTCAGGTGCAGGGACTTCCAGCGTTCAACCTTCTCTTCGTCTGGCACGGCAAACAGGCGGTCCGCTCTTTCCGCCATCTCCGAGGCCACCCGCTCCAGCTCCAGCAGTAGTTTGAGCTGCGAACGAAGCAACGTGATGAGTCGGTCTAGGCTGCCCTGCAGAAAGAGAGCACCGTGCTCACTGTGTCTGGCGGAGTCAAATCGGAGTTGCCGGCGGAGGCACTTCTGCAGGCGGCCTGGCCTCGCAGAATGCGAGTTTTCAACCAAAGGTAGCTCAGGAATTCACGGAGCGGCAACACTGGGCAGGTCTGGTCACGACGCAGCCTTTGTCGCGTGAAGAGGCGCGCCACCTGGTAAAGATCAGAGCAGAAAAATCGCGGTACATTTGGATGCGTGCGCGACGTTTGCAACGGAAACGCGTACACTTGTTTCCATCGTTGGTGAAGTTAGAACTTCACCAACGATGGAAATAAAGCAACGAAAATAAAGAGAAAGCCTGCCTGAAAGACCTTTCAAGGACGCCTCTAGAGAATGTGAGGGCCAAACTATCCCTTCAGCAGACGTGGTCAACGTTGTTGCCCATGATCCTGTCGACTGAATTCATTTGTACAGCAAATGCCAAAATGTGAATGGTCCCTGCTTGCACCTTGCTGCCTTGCACCTTATCTGGCTTCGTGCTGCATACCTTAGCGGAGTATCGCTTTTGCTGCTCTGGTGTCTCGCCTTCACACGTGCTCCTTCTCAGCTTGGTGAGCTGGGAATGTGAACAGACCACAACATTTAACTGTGTGTAAAACACACGTACGACCTCGGTTTGATCCGGTGGCAGGCTCTTCACGCATGTTTCTGGACGTTTGAGCAAACGAGCGCACAAAAGTGCGACAACTCACACAAACACTTCGATGAGACGACGTTAGTGTTTGCGAATCGGACATACGAACGCTAACAGTTTCGCTTGCTACGCTACCATTGAAGCATCAGCGCCATTACATTACGGTGCGATCGCCAAAAAACAACTGCTCGGCTGGTTCGATTGTCACTGTTATCGTGCAGTTCTTGACGTTTGATCACGAGCACCTTTGCAGTTCGGAACGGGACACACCAGTGCAGCGCGGGCAGCGACAAGGTAACCCGGCCAGTGATCCAGACCCATCTTTTTAATGTTTATCAGGTGCAGTTTGCAAAGCTGATATCGTTTTTGATTTCTGCGTTACTAAGTTGTAAAGTTAATGCTCCAGTTTTTCGCACCTTGCAATTTTCAAAACATATTTTTGAAAAATATTTCTGGCATAAGTTGAAACTCAACTTCTTACTATTGCTAGATTTCTTAATTTTCTTTTTAATCCGACAAACTTAATCAAGATCGGTGCAGAGGTTGCCGATGAAAACTATTTCTCTGTTCCCATGTATTTAGATGAAAGCTGCCGAGCTAGAGCTGCCTCAGGTCTGGCCATTTTGAGCTGATGAGTGGAGCGCATACAATGCGCGCTAACGATCGCGTCTGCTAAGTATTACATCCCTACGCGCCGCGGAATATGCTTAGATTTTGAACCAAACGTCATCTGCCTTTCTCCTCGCGGACGCCGCGCTCCCAGCAGGAGAGTTGACGTTAATTGCTCAAGTGCGCCTACGTACAGGGTAGTGATGTGACTCGGTCACGGTGACACGTGACGTCGAGAATTATTCAATGCAACATCAGTTATTTGTTTAATCTGTTATACAGTTTAGAGAAGTAATAACACATACAAACCGAACGTCTGCATGTTTTTGTTTTGCTTCGTACCGTAGCAAGTGAGTATGTACACCCTTGCAATTTTTTAACAATAGCACGCGAGCGTCGACGGTAAGGCGTGTCCGCGGCCTTGTAGTGGCCAGGGACGGCGGGATTGGCAACTTTACGTGCGGTCGTGCAAGGCGAACTCTAGTTCGAATGTGTACTGCTGCACTGTTCGCTTCAGGAGTGCCCCTCACCGCTGCAAGGCCACTGACACGTCGTGTGGTCGGCGCTCGCGCATTATTGTTAAAAAATTGCAAGGGTATACTTCCGTTTCATCTGTTTGTTCCGACGTCCTAAAGTCGGGCGCCCAGAGAACGAAACTATGTCATATTGTACCCCGCTCCAGTGCCGCGATCACGCTCCTTCATCCTCTCGCGCCTGCCTCAGTGCTCGTAATCGTGGCACTTACTTATACCACTAATCGGGTGTTCTCGCGCTGAGCGCGCAAAATCGTCCGCGGCACAAAACGAGACAAACGCAACAGCTCGTCCGCGAGACCGCCGCCGGAAGTGCGCCGCTTGACAAGAACACGAGAGAGAGAGAGAAAAAAAAAAGAAGGCGGGGCCAGTGACGCATTCGTGACGCAATTCTCCGGCTTCGGTATGGGAGAAGGCAGAGAAGGAGGAACGCTTGCAGACGGTAGACGGGGCAAGTGGAGAGCGCGTCTTTGCAACTGGGCCGCTATTGAAAACAAGGTCTCGAACGGAAAAAGAAACTACCGGTGCGGTTTGGGTTCGGGTTCAACGCACTCCGATATCGTTCTGGTTTCAGTTCCGGTTCGGAGAAATAAAATCTTATAAGGGTTCGCGAACCGGTTCAGGGCAGTAAACTTTTCTTGTCATATGAAGGCTACACGCTACGCACCTGATGTGATATACCAGATGTGATAAAATACTATCACATCTGATGCACGGTGACAGCAGCGGTAATGAAATAGAGGAAAGGCATGTCCAAGATGCATTTAGTAAAGAGTAGTGCTCGTTGAAAACTCCACAGGCAATACTATAGAGCACCACGCATCGCTTTGAAGGAATCCGAACATGTTTAGATGGTGTCACGGATCTCCTCCGGAGAACACTCTGGCCGAAAGAATGCACTAGGCGACAGGTGTACCCACACAGACGCGCATTTAATACAACCCACGTGAAACGAACAGCAGCACACAAACCTAACAAAACTAACACACACGGTACAAAAACTATCAGTACACACGAACCGGTAACACTGCCACTAGCGTTCTATTGAGAGTGGTTGGCGTTCGTGCTCACGTCTGCTTCGGTGCGTATGTGGCGTGGTGTGGGTCCCGTAGCCGGCGTCGGAGTGGCGTTCGACGTTCGAGGACTGGCGTCGCTGGAGGCGTCGTTGGTTGCGTCGTACCCGCTCCCGGTCCGAGCGCCCGTGGAGGTGTGGCCGATGATGTTGGCGTTGGGGCACCACCCGGAAGAGTGGTGACAGCGGTAGAGACACCCCTGGCCGTAGCAGGTGGTGGCGTCCTCCGTGGACTCCCCGGAACGGGCTCAGGAACGGCAGGAAGTCTGCGGAGCAAAGCCGTAGAACGCGAGCTCACCGGGGCACTAGCCGGCGTCGCTCTCTTCCGGTCGAACCGTCCCTCACCCGCCGAGTCTCCGCTGCTTTCTTCTCCCCCCTGTGTCTCGACCTTCCTCGCCCTTTTATAGCCTTCTTGTTAGTCCACGTAATCCTTCTCTTCGTCTTCTTCTCTTCTCCACCAATCGTCGCTCTCCATCTCACCGGATACTTCTCCACCAATCATCTCTTGTCACCTCACTGGAAACTTCTTTATCTTCTTTCGTTTTCGGTTAATCCACGTCATTCTTAACGCCATCCTCGTCGTCTTCTTGAAACCTTTCTTCGATCGTCTACCATTTTATTTCATCTTCCCTCTTATATGTGACAAGGGCCCCCTCTCTCAAGAGTTTTTCCCTGAAAAACTGCTCAAGTCGTCCTCCTCTTCAGGCCATCCAGCCAGCCGACCATCTTCTGTGGCGATTCTGGCCCCAGCACACCACACAGCACAACGCCGACGACCAGCACAAACCAAAGCACACCACTAACACATCACTACCGTTGTCCATACGGTGTTCTAAACATGTTAATGTCCACAGCTTAACTGCGATTTCAAAACAATGCAATTGTCCACACGGTGTCCTTAATAAACATGTTAATGTCCACAACGCACTCGTTTGTAAAATCACGTAACAACCACACCAACACGAACAACACGATACATCTCTGAGATACATAGCACAGCGTCAACAACAAGATACCTCCCAGAGATACCTAGAGCTGTTCAGTTGGCTCTACTCATAAAGTCCGCTCCATCGTTATCCCTGCCTTTAATATATTCCACCTGAAATGCGTAATCTTGTAAGGCCAAACTGGACTTACTGGACTCTTTACTCTGTTTGTCCTTGCTATGCTTTCCGTTGCTTTCATGCTTATCCTTGTTGTGGTGTTTCTCCTTGCTTTGTTGCTTTTCTTTACTTTGCATATCCTTGTCTTTCTCCTTGCTGCTCTCTTTCTTGCTGTGCCTCTTAGAGCCCCGCTTCTTGCTCGCCTTCTCCTTACTGCCTTGTTCCGCCTTCTCCTTGCTTCCTTTTCCCACCTTCTTGCTGGACTTAGCCTTGCCAGCCTTCTCCTTGCTTCTGGATCTCGGGCTGCCTTCCTTAGAGGAGCCTTTCTTGGCCTTCTTGGACTTGCGCTTGCCTCCCCTTTCCTCTTTGGTGTTCTTGCTGTTCTTGCTGCTTTTGCTTCTTAGCCAGGGACAGAAACCCTTCTTTTTCTTCTTTTCTTTACTATCCTTGCCTTTGCTTTTCTTGTCTTTGCTCTTGCTCTTCTTGTCTTTGGACTTGTCATTGCTCGTGCGCGTCTTGCCTTTGCACTTGTCTTTGGTCGTGCGTTTCTTGTCTTTGGATATCTTCTCCTTACCCTCTTCCTTTCTTTCTAAACGCTGCGTTGCTCTGCCTGTCGCTTGAGCTCTTGTCTCCACTGCCGACGAGAAACTGACTGCTCCCTCACCCGCTGGAGCTGTCGTGGGCCTCTCCTCCTTTGGGAGTTCTACAACGTCGAGCATCCTCCACTCGGGATCGGGGTCCTCGACACTTCTTGCACCCGTTATGTTTCCCAAGGTGAGGTCATAGATGGGTTGCTCTACGCATTTTGCCACAACCTTTCTAGTATAATATGGTGTGGACACTAGAATTCTGGCTTCAGGAAGGTACCCTACTGTGCCGTCTGCGAGAGTGAGGGTCGATGTTTCCCCTGTAAGCTCCTCGTCCTTCACCAGGCTTCTCCTAACCAAAGCTGTGTTGTCTCCGCTGTCTCTAAGCACCAATGCAGGACGGTCCCCTATTTGCCCAACCACCACCGGCATTGCTGCTTTCGAATGGGGGTTCTCCACTCACCACCTCATTGCCCAGTGGCGTTTGTTCTCCCTTCGGCTGCGGAACTTCCGGTGGTGTGACAAGTTCTGCCCGAGAGTTGACAACGCATGCAGCTTGGTCTTGCGCTCTATACCGACACTCATCCACAGTGTGTCCTCTCCTTTTACAACCCTGACACACAGCCTGTGTCTTTTGAGCAACGTTACTGGTTCGACAGTCAGCTGCACGGTGTCCCACCTTGCCGCAGAGAAAACACCTTACTGGCGCCTTAGATGCACCGCCATATGTTCTTGGTTTTGCCGCATCTGTCTCTGGGACCTTCTGTGTCTCCTCCCTCCCCTTGCTCATATTTCTCAGCCCCTGAGCCTCGAGGAATTGGTCTGCAGTGTCGGCAAACTCTTCCAATGAACACAACTTCCTTTCTTTCAAGAATAGTGACAGCTTTGAGCTGCAACACGCTAAAAATTGCTCTGTGACCAGCTTATCACGAACCCCTTCAAAACTCTTTTCCGTGTTGGACATATCGATCCACCTATCGACATAGTTGGTCAACCTGCAGGAGAACTGCTTAGCGGTTTCCGAATCCTCGGGTTTCGCGGTGCGAAATCTCTGCCGAAAACCTTCTGCCGTAAGCCTGAATCTTTGAAGGAGTGCCTTCTTAACCTTCTCGTAGTCCATGGACTCAGCAGCCGGCATCCTTCCAAACACATTCAGCGCCTCCCCGACTAAGCACATACTCAATGCCGTGGCCCATTCACTACGCTCCCAGCCTTGCCCCAAAGCTATCCGCTCGAATCGTTGCAGATACGCTTCCAAATCATCTCTTTTGTCATCAAAGGGAGCCATCAACTTTCTTGGACAAACTCGGGCCGGTCTAGGAAATTCGGTACCAGCTAACGAACGCTGATCATCGTCCGTGATCCCCTCATAGCCTCCTGCGATATGCGCCTGTTTCCACAAAATGAACTCCTTCTCTCGTTCTATCCTTCTTTTCTCCTGTTCTTCTGCCTCGCGAGCTCTTCTAGCCTCTCGCTCTTCTGCCTCGCGAGCCTCTGCGCGTGCTTGCGCCCTTTCCTCTCTCTGCCTTCTTGCCTCTTCTCTCTCCTCGTCACAGAGACGCATCGCCTCTTCCTTGCTTAGCCCTAGCTTGAGCGCCAGTTCCAGCGTTTTTGCCAAATCCATACTTTCAGCCGTCGAGAGATCGGAAAGATCCGAGACAAAGCAAAAAGAAACAAGGAAATGAATCCTGGCAGGCTCGCCACTTGTCTTTGTCACGGATCTCCTCCGGAGAACACTCTGGCCGAAAGAATGCACTAGGCGACAGGTGTACCCACACAGACGCGCATTTAATACAACCCACGTGAAACGAACAGCAGCACACAAACCTAACAAAACTAACACACACGGTACAAAAACTATCAGTACACACGAACCGGTAACACTGCCACTAGCGTTCTATTGAGAGTGGTTGGCGTTCGTGCTCACGTCTGCTTCGGTGCGTATGTGGCGTGGTGTGGGTCCCGTAGCCGGCGTCGGAGTGGCGTTCGACGTTCGAGGACTGGCGTCGCTGGAGGCGTCGTTGGTTGCGTCGTACCCGCTCCCGGTCCGAGCGCCCGTGGAGGTGTGGCCGATGATGTTGGCGTTGGGGCACCACCCGGAAGAGTGGTGACAGCGGTAGAGACACCCCTGGCCATAGCAGGTGGTGGCGTCCTCCGTGGACTCCCCGGAACGGGTTCAGGAACGGCAGGAAGTCTGCGGAGCAAAGCCGTAGAACGCGAGCTCACCGGGGCACTAGCCGGCGTCGCTCTCTTCCGGTCGAACCGTCCCTCACCCGCCGAGTCTCCGCTGCTTTCTTCTCCCCCCTGTGTCTCGACCTTCCTCGCCCTTTTATAGCCTTCTTGTTAGTCCACGTAATCCTTCTCTTCGTCTTCTTCTCTTCTCCACCAATCGTCGCTCTCCATCTCACCGGATACTTCTCCACCAATCATCTCTTGTCACCTCACTGGAAACTTCTTCTTTATCTTCTTTCGTTTTCGGTTAATCCACGTCATTCTTAACGCCATCCTCGTCGTCTTCTTGAAACCTTTCTTCGATCGTCTACCATTTTATTTCATCTTCCCTCTTATATGTGACAGATGGGTCAAATAACAAATTGATTTTTCTAAATCGAGACAGCGAATTCATAGACTGCCGAAGACGAGACATACTTACCCGATGGCTGGTAACTATTGTGGATAAGCAACCTCCTCCGTGTGTTAACTCAAGAACTCGATCGCCAACGCAACAGCGGTCCTTCTAAACCATAATCATTCGTAGGATTCTCCTATCGCATCAGTTTTTTTTACCGTAGGCTCGAAGAACTGTTGTTGTCACTGCTATTTTCCAAAATTCAGCTGATACAGGATGCGTGCCCGACGCCTGGAAGACTGTGCGCGTGATTCCCATTTTTAAATCTGGTCATCGCTGTTTAATCTCAAACTACAGGCCCATTTCGCTAACAAGCATGTGTTGTAAATTGTTGGAGCACATAATACCATACACCATCATGAGATTTCTAGCAGAACACGATTTTTTCTTTATCAATCAGCATGATTTCCTTCGCGCTCGTTCCTGTGAAACTCAACTGTTCGAATTGGTGACTGATCTCCACAAAACCGTTCATGGTGCAATAAAAATAGATGCTATATTCATTGATTTTGCAAAAGCATTTGACAACGTTCTGCACATTCACCTAATGATGAAGCTAACAAATTTTAGCATAAACAGTAGGATTGCAAAATTGATAAGTAATTTTTAACTAACCGAAACCAATCAATCTATGTGAACGGACACTCATCTTCACTTTCGCATGTAAAATCCGGCGTACCTCAGGGTTCGGTCCTGGGTCCAATTCTGTTTCTGATCTATATTAGCGACATAGGAAACAATTTGTCTCCTACTATCAGATTATTCACGACTGTACCATCTACAGATAAATAATTAACATCAAATCCAAGAAACTACATTTACACCTCGATAAACTCGCATTTCCGTGTCGCCAGTGGCAAATGGAAATTAACATTTCTAATATTAAGGCCATGACGTTCACGAGAGCACATAACCCGGAACTGAACCACTACACAATTCAGTGAATCCCTGTTGAAGAACTAACCACATTTAAGTATCTCGGAGTTCTCTTACCCTCTGACTTACCTGGGAACGACCACATCAATATGATAACGAGTAAGGCACCAAAAACACTCGGCCTCATTAAACGTAACTTATACTTGGCGAACTCTGCTACTAAACTATTAGCATACACAACGCTTTCGTTCAAAGCTAGAACGCGCACCTAGTAATTTGGAATCCGCATCAAACGTATCTGCTCGATCAACTCGAAGCAATACAGCACAACGCAGCAAGATTTATCAGAAAGATATACCTTGGCAACTACAGCGTCATCAATATCGAGGAATCACTTTCATTGCCCTCTCTTAAAACCGAAGGCTAATAGCGCAGTTATCACATTTTTCGCGCGCTTTATTACAGTAAATCTTTGTTCTGCGAATCTCACACCAACGCAGCTCGTAGTACTCTTTAGCGTTTGATCACCCGTTTCAGTTGCAACCCTTTTCTGCACGCACTAATCTGTATAGTCGTTCACCACTACTTTTGGCAATATATCACTGGAATAAACTACCGAGCGAGATTGTATCTCTCATAAATCATGGTCTTTTTTGTTATCGAGTTGAGGGTGTACCTCAATTTGTGGTTATTTCTGTGTTCAGCGCTTACTTGCTTATGTTCTTTTCCTGTATATAATTATATCACTATATTTTACCAATGTTCTTTGTGCGTTTGTTATTGTAACTGGCTTTCCCCCCCCCCCCCTTCTATGTGATTCCCAAATGGGCCTTTAGGGTATAAGAATAAATGAATCAATATATAAGCACTCGAATGAAACTATAACCTTGAAGATACAGCACAGATCCAGGCGTTGAGGTGCCGAAAACGCCAACAGCGGCCACGCAGTTTCCTGTTGGATTATTTATTTTTCTTTCTTTATAGACTTTTTGGTACGTCTGTGTAGGAGAGAGCGCACATTCACATTGTTCTACATAAATTACAACGCTAAACTTCTAGCCTGCAGCAAAGAAAGAAAGTAGCAATTGACATCTCGCTCAGTGTTCTGCTTTTTTATTTTTAAATAATAGCAGGTTAGGACATTGATGTTTCTATACAATGAAAAAGGACAGCTTGTGCAAAATATCGCAACAATTCCTTCTTAGGCAGCTGCACGTGGCGCAGCCTTGGGTGAACCAAAAAAATGTCCAAATCACGCACACTGCGCCCCGGGAAAGATCGGAAAAATCGAAAAGCGTTTTATTCAGCTTGGAGGCGCCGAACGTACGTTGAACCGTGGGCACGCAACAAAAACAAATTACGGGGTCTCTTAAGATCTCTCTTAAGAGGTGAACGGCGAAAGCCTGCTCTTCCTCCTCGTATCATTCGCCTCTTTCTTTTTGTCTCTTGCTCTTCTTTCTGTTAGTCAGTACTGCTCACTAATAAGCATTTTTAGTTATTTGTAATCAATTGTGGTCATTACAAGCCGTCGTTAGAGATGTTGGTCATATCGCAGTCATTAGTAGTCATTACAAGTCATTATTAGTCATTACTCGCCATTACTGGCCATTACTAAGCATTTTAGTCATTTCTAATGAACTGTAGTCATTACAAGTTGTTGTTAGACATATGGGTCTTTTCTTTGTCATTAGTAGTCACTACAAGTCATTAGTAGTCATTTTAGTCATTACTACTAATTACTAGACATTTCTAGTCATTTCTAATCGATTGTGGTCATTACAAGCCGTCGTTAGACATATCGGTAATTTCGCAGTTATTAGTAGTCATTACAAGTCATTATTAGTCATTATTATTCAATACTATATCATTCAATAACTGTCACTATCAATCATATTTCATTCTTTAAGCTGTCCTTAATCTGTCTTCATATGGCGTGACGACGCTTCGGCGGACACTCTGGCGGTCAGGTCTGCTGACACAAACTTCACTATGAGCCTAGAAAGGCTTTCGCCTTACAACACATTTGACTTGACGTCAAGCGCCGTTGCTGATGGGCGCTGAAATGGTGACGCCATTCATATTAGTCACCTCAGTATTAATGCTGCAAAATGAACTCGCTTGTTTTCCTTTATTTGCCCCCTTCTGGAGAGCACCTTTATTTTTGTTCTCCGTGTATCCTAGCGTGAGCGTTTTAGGGTATACCTAGTACCAGTAGCAAGCCGGTCGTTTATAAAAAGACCGAATCGGGAGCTTCAACAGAAACGGCAATTCATCATCATCATCATTATCATCATCATCATCAGCCTGGTTACGCCCACTGCAGGGCAAAGGCCTCTCCCATACTTCTCCAACTACCCCGGTCATGTACTAATTGCGGCCATGTTGCCCCTGCAAACTTCTTAATCTCATCCGCCCACCTAACATTATGCCGCCCTCTCCTACGCTTCCCTTCCCTTGGAATCCATTCCGTAACTCTTAATGAACATGGGTTATCTTCGCTCCTCATTACGTGTCCTGCCCATGCCCATTTCTTTTTCTTGATTTCAACTAAGATATCATTAACTCGCGTTTGTTCCCTTACCCAATCTGCTCTTTTCTTATCCCTTAACGTTACACCCATCATTCTTCTTTCCATAGCTCGTTGCGTCGTCCTCAATTTAAGTAGAACCCTTTTCGTAAGCCTCCAGGTTTCTGCACAATACGTGAGTACTGGTAAGACACAGCTGTTATAAACTTTTCTCTTGAGGGATAATGGCATCCTGTTGCTGATGATCTGAGAATGCGTGCCAAACGCACCCCAGCCCATTCTTATTCTTCTGATTATTTCAGTCTCATGATCCGGATCCGCGGTCACTACCTGTCCTAACTAGATGTATTCCCTTACCACTTCCACTGCCTCACTACCTATCGTAAACTGCTGTTCTCTTCCGAGACTGTTAAACATTACTTTAGTTTTCTGGAGATTAATTTTTAGACCCACCCTTCGGCTTTGCCTCTCCAGGTCAGTGAGCATGCATTGCAGTTGGTCCCCTGAGTTACTAAGCAAGGCAATATCATCAGCGAATCGCAAGTTACTAAGGTATTCTCCATTAACTTTTATCCCCAATTCTTCCCAATCCAGGTCTCTGAATACCTCCTGTAAACACGCTGTGAATAGCATTGGAGAGATCGTATCTCCCTGCCTGACACCTTTGTTTATTGCGATTTTGTTGCTTTCTTTATGGAGGACTACGGTGGCTGTGGAGCCGCTATACAGTGGAACCCCGTTCATACGTTTTTCACCGGACCGGGGGAAAAAAACGTAACAGCCGAGAAAACGCAACAGTGAGGAAAGCTCCGAAAATGAATGAAAAAAAGGGCAGCTTCAACTATAGACAATTTATTTCCACAGAGTGCGCTTAGGACTTAAAAAAGCCTATAATGATGGCTTGCCGTTTCTTTCGCTCGGTAGAAATCGCCACACGTTTCTCAATAGCCTGGAAGGCCGCATTGCTGTCAGCGTCGCTGTGAGGTGCGACGTACCTGCAGAGGTCTAGAGCCGCGACGGCTTCTCCAAAGCTAGGATTTGGCCACTGCCCGGCATCATGCGGCTCGTGCTCCTCGTCGTCACCGCGCCACGGCAATGGCAACGGACGAAGGAATATCCGCGGGAAATTTTGCCCTCTTTGGCGTAATCATGCTAACCTGCTAACGACTGTTTAGTATTGCTGCGGAGCGCGCGCGTCCGAGCAGCCCGGTTGCGCGCGGCGCGGCGTGGGAGAAATGTAAACAAGAGAGGAGAGCTGTCCCGGTAGGCGGAGCAACGCCACTAGCAACGCCAACTTCCGGTTTCACTTTTGCTTCACAAAGAGTGACGTGAGGGCCTCTCCCGAGTTTCCTTCCTCCGTGAGTCGACCCGTCCAACAACCATGCGGTGACCCTAATCACAGTGATGATAGTGAGAGCATTTTTCACGAATGGCCACTTAGTGCGGCCTCTCGAACTGGCGTGCGGCTTTTTGCAGCCAGTTCCAAGCCCGGCCAAGCCCAGCCAAAACTCGTCAAAAGCCAAAATGGCGGTTGGAGCGCGTTGCCTACTTCAGCCCAGGCGGGTTCGGGGTGCCAAGTTGCGACGTATCATGCGGGAACGTTTTCACAGCTACGACGTAACAGCGGGGTTCCTTATACATTGAATCCTATGGAAGCTATGCCGGGACCGGATGAAAACGACGTAGCAGCCGGGAAAACGCAGCAGTGAGGAACGTAACAGCGGGGTTCTACTGTAGATATCTTTCAGTATTTTTACATACGGCTCGTCTACACCCTGATTCCGCAATGCCTCCATGACTGTTGAGGTTTCGACTGAATCAAACGCTTTCTCGTAATCAATGAAAGCTATACAAAAGGGTTGGTTATATTCCGCACATTCTTTTATCACCATTTAATAGTGTCAATATGGTCTTTTGTTAAGTAGCCTTTACGGAATCCTGCCTGGTCCTTTGGTTGACGGAAGTCTAAGGTGTTCCTGATTCTATTTGCAATTACCTTAGTAAATACTTTGTACGCAAGGGACAGTAAGCTGATCGGTCTATAATTTTTTAAGTCTTTGGCGTCTTATGGATTAGGATTATGTTAGCGTTCTTCCAAGATTCCGGTACGCTCGAAGTCATGAGGCATTGCGTATACAGGGTGGCCAGTTTCTCTAGAACAATCTGCCCACCATCCTTCAACAAATCTGCTGTTACCTGATCCTCCCCAGCTTCCTTCCCCCTTTGCATAGCTCCCAAGGCTTTCTTTGCTTCTTCCGGCGTTACCTGTGGGATTTCAAATTCCTCTAGACTATTCTCTCTTCCATTATCGTCGTGGGCGCCACTGGTACTGTATAAATCTCTATAGAACTCCTCAGCCACTTGAACTATCTCATCCATATCAGTAATGATATTGCCGGCTTTGTCTCTTAACGCATACATCTGATTCTTGCCAATTCCTAGTTTCTTCTTCACGGCTTTTAGGCTTCTTCCGTTCCTGAGAGCATGTTCAATTCCATCCATACTATACTTCCTTATGTCAGCTGTGTTACGCTTGTTGATTAACTTCAAAAGTTCTGCCAGTTCTATTCTAGCTATAGGGTTAGAGGCTTTCATACATTGGCGTTTCTTGATCAGATCTTTCGTCTCCTGCGATAGCTTACAGGTATCCTGTCTAACGGAGTTACCACCACCGACTTTTATTGCACACTCCTTAATGATGCCCACAAGATTGTCGTTCATTGCTTCAACACTAAAGTCCTCTTCCTAAGTTAAAGCCGAATACCTGTTCTGTAGCCTGATCTGGAATTCCTCTATTTTCCCTCTTACCGCTAGCTCATTGATCGGCTTCTTATGTACCAGTTTCTTCCGTTCCCTCCTCAAGTCTAGGCTAATCCGAGTTCTTACCATCCTATGGTCACTGCAGCGCACCTTGCTGAGCACGCCCACATCTTGTATGATGCCAGGGTTAGCGCAGAGTATGAGGTCTATTTCATTTCTAGTCTCGCCGTTCGGGCTCCTCCACATCCACTTTCGGCTATCCCGCTTGCGGAAGAGGGTATTCATTATCCGCATATTATTCTGTTCCCCAAACTCTACTAATAACTCTGCCCTGCTATTCCTAGTGCCTATGTCATATTAGCCCACTGCTTTGTCTCCAGGCTGCTTCTTGCCTACCTTGGCATTGAAGTCGCCCATCAGTATAGTGTATTTTGGTTTTTTTCTTTTTGTTTTTTTTTACTTTACCCATCGCCGATTCCGCGTCTTCATAGAAGCTTTCGACTTCCTGGTCATCATGACTGGATGTAGGGGCGTAGACCTGTACAACCGTCATTTTGTACCTCTTATTAAGTTTCACAAGACGCACTGCCACCCTCTGCCACTAATGCTATACAATTCCTGTATGTTACCAGCTATATTCTTATTAATCAGGAATCCGACTCCTAGTTCTCGTCTCTCCGCTAAGCCCCGGTAGCACAGGACGTGCCCGCTTTTTAGCACTGTATATGCTTCTTTTGGCCTCCTAACTTCACTGAGCCCTATTATATCCCATTTACTGCCCTCTAATTCCTCCAATAGCACTGCTAGACTCGCCCCACTAGATAACGTTCTAGCGTTAAACGTTGGCAGGTTCATATTCCAATGGCGGCCTGTCTGGAGCCAGGGATTCTTAGCGCCCTCTGCTGCGTCGCAGGTCTGACCACCGCCGTGGTTAGTTGCTTCGCAGCTGCTGGGGACTGAGGGCCGGGGTTCGATTTTTGTGTTCATATAGGAGGTTGTGGCCAAGTACTGCACCACGGTCGCCAATCCTGCTCTGGTGAGGTAGTGCGTTACCGGTTCTGGTCACCGGGATCAGGTCACACTCCAGGCCTCTTTATGAAATTTTATCAACACGCGGATTTTTTTTAAACCGGTGGAATATTGCGCGGCACCGGGATTCGAACCACGGACCTCTTGCACGCGAGGCTGGTGTTCTACCTCTACACCACCGCTGCAATTCTATAGATATCTATAGCGTGATCTATAGCGGGACTGCTGAAACTAAGTTTCGGCTGTGGGACAGAACTGGCATATGGCTGAGTTCAAAAATGCAAGCCTGTTTAGACCTATCCCCCTTCTCGCAAACAACACAACTCGAGAGTCGTAACAACCTGCTAATGGGGTGTGCCGACTGGAGAAGTAAATATATCGAAGAATCACTCAACTATTAAGCACCCTATTTGCTTGAACCGTTTCGTGGCGAACCGGTAACCGTTATTATTCTATTTTTCTGTTCGGATTCGGGCGCGCTCTAAGAATATCGGTTCGGGTTCCGGCCCAGTTCCGGCTAAAATTGCGGTTCGAATACGGATTTCGGTTCCACATCCTGATAGTAAGTACTACGGATAACCAGTTCGATTCGTAAAGACTTGGTTAAATTGAGGATAATCTGAAGATGGCGTGGCTAAATGGAGAGGAGTAGAGGATATTGCTTTACATTCTAAGGAAGGAAAATAAATTGGCATTTGCACAACAGTAAGACGAAGCTACGAAAGGAACCCGTGCGGGCTTCTCAGAAAGAAAGCTTCACACTTGAAGAGAAACTTTACCTATTCCAGAAATTGAACACTCCACCACGGAAACCCGTGCGGGTGAACAAATATTTTTTCAACTGCGAAACTTACGGGCTTCTTGGAGCAATTAAGAAGTAAGAACAAGTAGGTCTCGCAGCTGAAGAAATATTCGTCTAGCCATATCATGTTACCTCATAGCTTCATGTATACTGTCGTGTGGATAATAATGTTTCCCTTTCATGAAGCTTCCCCCCTTGCAGCTTGCTGCAGAACTGAATTGCTAAATAATATAACTCTGCAAGCGTCGCGTTTCTCTCTCGTCCCTTGTGTAAGCATCTATTATTCGTCGCTAAATCATAAGGCAGCGCTCAATGGCATAAAAGGATGGCCTTAAGGGGTCAACTCAATACGATTTCATTTTGGCTAACTTGGTTGGTTAGGGGTTATCAATCAGAGGTATATACATTCCAAGTAACCTTGACAAAGCCAAAGAAGGATACTCCTCCGATTATTTTAACAGCCTCTAAATAGCACTTTAGCCGACGACGCAGGCACCTTGCTGTATGAGGGTGCGACGCAGATCAAAGAAACATACAGGTGCGCTGATCTCGCGGCCGGGCCAGAGCGTCCTGGCGCGCGCTGGCTCCCAACTTTCTGGGTTCTGTCATTTTCGGCAAACGGTAATGGTTTAAGTTCCGGTATCATAAATGTCCATATTTTTCTAGCTTCTAGCTTCCGCTCGCATTTCCAAAATTTATATTTTGCACGTAAGCTGCTTCATATCCACACTATCTGAAACTAGACTTCTGATTACGAGGTCAAAAATATCGTTACAGCTGACCTCCAAACAATCCATTTTATTACGTCGAGGTTCCTTGAAACGACAATAGTGAACGCTGGTTTTCAGTAATCCTCACACAACTATGCCAAGAGAAAATATTCGCAGGCTTCACAGGTGGGGATGGGGGCGGTGCTTGTGACTCGACGATGGGGGAATCCATTTCAGGCGGGGTAATAAAAGCAAAAGGAGCACGCTTACCAAGGCGAACACCAGGAATCCACCGAATACGGCGGCGAGCATCCCGATCAAGCTGACGAGGCGGCTGCTTCCAGCGAACTCGCACCCGTCTGCTAGCAGGGCAGTGGGTATCCTCAGAAGGCGGCCCGACGCGGCCACGCTGCCGCGCAGCAGACCCCGCTCACGTCCTGGCTTTGGTCGTAGCAGCCAGGATGATGACGCAACCAAGAATAACCAGCAGAGCTAAGGAGAAGCACGTGTCAGAAATGTATGGCAGCTTTGAATGCAGCTACCAATTGGCATTAGTAAAATCTTGGTACTCAGTAGGCATTAGCCACGACACGTAGCCACGACACTGCCACAATGGTTCGGAGCTCACCAACTGCTTTCCTACAGATGCTGCTGCTGCCTGTCCTGGGACAGTTGCTGTCGCTGCCTGCAGTACAGCCGTCTGATACCCGTGCCGACAGACAGCGCATGAGCACGGTGGACTGCATGAACAACCCACCAATCTGCCGCGACTTATCAAGTCTGCTGCATCACCCGCCGCCGATCCTGGACAATTTCATGCTGCTCGTCGGGCAACATGGGACGGCAATATCTACAGCGCCTCCTCAAAAGCGCGCCCATTTCGACGAAGCTTCGGGCCACGACACTGCCACAATGGTTCGGAGCTCACCAACTGCTTTCCTACAGGTCTGTTACTATCAAACTCGCTGTTACCGTAGCAATAATGTTTGTCTTCTGGCGGTGTCGTGGCCACCCAACCATTTCAAACGGTCTTGCACTGCTCTTGTTTATGTTTTGCGAATGTTGCTTTTGAGTGGGGATGTTGAGGAAAACCCCGGACCTATGACAAAGGCTCAAGAAGAGAAGTTAGATGGTGTGGCCGAGGCTGTAAAGCGTCTTGAAGCCAGCAACGCAAGTCTTCTCGAATCAATAATGAAAGTTCTAAATATGCACGCAGAACTCAAAAGAGACCTCGAAAGCTTAACCAAACGTGTGCAGGAACTGGAAAACAAATTAGAATCTGCTCCATCTGTTCATGCCTCAACATCTCTCGATAGTGGTTTTTCTAGCATCATTAACAAAATCGATAACCTAGAAAACCAGTCGCGTAGATCAAATGTTTTGTTTTATGGTGTTCCCGATACTAACGAATCCGAAAGCTGGGAAAGTTCAGAGCGACTTGTGCATGAGTTCTGCCGTGATAAGCTTGGTGTCACTGTAAATTCCATTGCTAGGGCACACCGTGTGGGCAGTTTTTCAACTGTGAAAAAACGCCCCATTATAGCTAAGTTCTTCAACGATAAAGAACTTGGGGTTATTTTAAGTAAAGGCAGCAAGCTGAGGGACACAGGTTTCAGCATAGGACGCGACTATTCCCAAGCCGTTCGTGACAAACGCCGGCAACTTCTGCAGTTCTCTCGATCAATTAAAAAGCAAGGTGACCGTGTGCGCCTAACATTCGACAAGCTGCACATCAATAATGACACCTATGTGTGGGATGTCGCGGGTAACCGTGCTGTGCCAGTTCGTCATCCTACCACAGTATGACATGTGCCGGCTGATAAGTCATCTACAGAATCTACGTCACTCTTGCCCAATGTGTGTCATACTTTAAAGAATAATACACATTTCCTGTTCACAAACATCAGAAGTGTGCTTTCCAAAACTGTCGCCCTTTCTTCGCTCATAGATTCTACGTGCGTTTCACTTCTAGTATTGACTGAAACTTGGCTGGACGATACCGTTCCGGATGATTACATTCTTCTGAGTGAATCTGAATTTTCCTTTTTCCGGTGTGACAGAATAAATAGAAAAGGAGGAGGTGTCCTTATAGCCACAAAGAAACAATTATCTGCTGTTCCCCTCGCTGTTGATACTTTCCTCGAATGTGTATTGATATGGTGTAAATTCGGAGTTACTGATGTTATTATTGGTGCTTTCTACCGGCCACCCGATATGTCCGATGGATTCTCGGGTGAATTCCATAGAATACTCAGCGACTTACATGTGCGTTTTCCTAACTCTATTTTCCTCGTATTTGGCGATTTTAATTTTCCAAGCATTGAATGGTCCACTCTCTGTGTTAATTCCAGTGATAAAGAAGCCCACACCTTTCTTCATTCCTGCTTGGATTTTTCTTTTGCTCAACTTATTACTAGTCCTACCCGTCGCTCCGCTACCACGGCTAATATCCTTGATCTTGTCCTAACAAATAACCCGGACGTTCTTTCTGATATACTACATTTAAATGGTTTATCCGATCACGACATTATCACTGGTTGCATCACGCATCCATTTACTGAAAAGAAAACTACCATTAAGCAAATTCATTGCTACAATCGCGCGAATTTTGAGATGATTAACTCGGACCTAAACACCTTCTCTGAAAGCTTCCTGGCTCAGTATTCATCACGCTCAATCGAATCAAACTGGCTGGCATTCAAAACCACCTTGACTCACCTTGTTGATAAGTATGTGCCAATCATCACCATCCGACATCATAAAAATTCACCTTGGTTCACACATCGTCTTCGTCGTCTTAATAATAAGAAAAAACGTTTGTACCGCCAAGCAATGACCACACGTCTCCTGTCATCATGGAACAAGTACAAAAATTGTGATAAAGAGTATCAGTCCCTGCTTAAAACAACCCATCGTAATTTCTTCACTCACGACCTGTCTACTATGTTAACCAATAATTCTCATAGATTCTGGCGCATTATCAATCCGAGTTCCTATCCTGATATAGTACTAATTAATGCTGATGGACAACCAGTCACTGAAACTGAGTGTTCGCAGCTTCTAAACGATTCATTTTCATCAGTATTCACCAATGAAGATATAACTTCTTCGCCTATATTAGAGCCATTGCCTAACATTTCCATGCCAGAAATTGTCATAAGTGATTCGGGTATTCTTGCCCTGTTGAATAACCTCAAAACTACTACTAGCTCTGATCATCTTGGTTTCAATAACAAGGTACTTAAAAACGCTTCTTTAAACATTTTTCAAGTGTTATCAGCCATGTTTTCACAATCATTATCATCTGGCATTATTCCTCATGACTGGCGAATAGCTAAAGTAATACCAATATTTAAATCAGGTGATCGCTCTGTCCCACTTAACTATCGTCCTATCTCATTAACTAGCAACATATGTAAACTTCTCGAGCACGTCATACACACACAAGTCATCAACTACCTAGAAGACCATGATATCATCTTCAAGTACCAGCACGGTTTTCGCAGGGGTTATTCATGCGACACTCAGCTCGCCGGATTTACTAACGATATATTTTCCGCATTTAACGAAGGATTCCAAGTTGACGCAGTGTTTCTTGACTTCTCTAAAGCTTTTGATCGCGTTCCTCATCACAGGCTTCTAATCAAATTAACACACTTAAACATTCACCCAAACGTTCTTGCATGGATTAAAGATTTTCTCTCCGACAGACAACGGTTTACCTGTGCTAATGGCTGTAACTCTTCTTCTGTTCCTTTAACATCTGGAGTCCCCCAGGGCAGCGTCCTCGGTCCCCTACTTTTCTTAATTTTCATTAATGATCTACCCAAATGTGTCTCATCTCGAATTCGATTATTCGCAGATGATTGTGTTATATATCGTAATATTAGTAATGACGCTGACCGACTTTCCTTACAAACTGATCTTGATGCTGTGACCGCTTGGTGCTCTTCGTGGTTAATGTCTTTAAATACATCTATAACCAAGCTAATGTCATTTACCAACCATTCCACTCGACTTCCTACCACCTACTTTCTCAATAAAGCTAGAGTAGAACTTGCGCCAACTTACAAGTATCTTGGCCTTCATCTTCAGTCTGACTTAACTTGGCATTACCATATTAACACCGTCTTAGCATCAGCTAACCGAGCACTCGGTCTTCTTAAACGTAACCTCAAGCACGCACCTTCTCACTTAAAAAAACTTGCTTATATCACGCTGATCCGCCCAAAAATCGAATATGCTTCTGCCATATGGGATCCCGATCAAGCATACATAATAAACAACATTGAATCTTTGCAAAACCGTGCTGTTCGCTTCATCTTTTCCGATTATTCACGCTTCACCAGCGTCACATCGTTAAAACAACGTGCCGAGTTGGAATCACTATCACGTCGACGCCAGTTTGCTCGCCTAACCTTATTTCATAAGCTTTATCACCATTCCACGCTTCACGAAGACTTCTTTTCACCACCCCCTGCAGTTTTCCCGCGCCGTGACCACGCTAACAAAGTAAAACGCATAATGTGCCGCTCGTCGCTCTACGCAAAATCTTTTATTCCTCGCACAATAATAGAATGGAATAACCTACCATCACACATAGCTACTGAAGTTAGCCTACCATCTTTCCAAACTTTGTTGCAAGAAAACGGTTAGTGGTAGCAGATTAGATATTACTTATGCCTATATGCACATATTAACATATGTAAAATGTTCTTGTGTTTTCATGACTAAGTGCATTTACCCCTTGTTCATATCTATATATTTTATGTTCCTTGTGTGTATGTTTATTTTATGTAGTTTTATTTCTTGCGTATATTTCATGTTTGTACCCCCCCCCCCTATGTAATACCCTCATGTGAGGGCCCTTAGGGGTAATGTAAATAAATAAATAAATAAATGTAAACCCGTAGAGAACGTGCGTTACCCAATGTGCAGCAGACTAGATCCCGCCGCTTCACGAACGGAGGCGCCCACGATGACGACGATAATTATTTATTGGCATCTCCTTCGAAACGGGGCAGCGACAAATAATCACCTAGCCTGCTTGAGCTAATTGGGCAATCTATACATACTTTTCACTCTAGCGTTTTGTATGCCCATCTCCTTAATCTTATCTTCCTTAAAACCTTTGTTGCTACCTTGTACAGTTAACTATATCTAACGTAGCCGGTCCTATAAAACTACTCCCTGCTTTTTTTCTTTTCTTTAATACTCTAAGCGTCTCTTCGTCATCTCGATTTGAGCGACTCTTGTCACCGATACTCCAAATGCCCCTTGCTTATCGCGGGTTTAACATTACAGCGCATCTGGCGACTGCTCACTGCAAAAGCTTCGGGCTCCTCAATGTATTCGTCAGCCGCTTCGGCCACTCCTCATTATCTTATGTCCCTCTCGTTGAGGCCTCCCACAAACTTCCATTGCACATATAGAATTCCAATTACGTCATCGTCCAACATGGCGGCGCCTGATCTGCCTAGGTCTGCCCGCTTGAGGCCGTGAGCGTAGCCATTTGTAACCCAGTCACCCTCTTCACGGGAAGTGAACGGTGTTTTAGACTTTGGCCACGCTTTATCTCATCTCGCGCCTCCTGGGCCTGGGGATGGCGAACACCTTTAAGGAGCTGCGAGAGGCACACTTGATGAACCAATACACGAGACTCTCTAAGACGCCGTCGGGTCGCCGCCTCCTTGCCCGACTACACATCCATCATTGAACGCATACGGAAGAGCACGTACATATCCGTACATATCACGTACAGACGCCTCGCGCGGGCGGAAGCCTTGACTCACGGACACAAACACGGAGTCTTCTACGTGGACGCCTCCGGCCCCTACCATGGAGGTTGATACACGGCCGCAGTCGTCCACCAAAACACGGCCGTAAACGGACTCACTTTCCGTGCACACACCATGACACACGCGGAGGTGGTTGCCATCGCGCTCGCCGCCGCAGATCAGCACTTGCGGGTCATCATCACCGACTCGAGGGGTGCCTGCCGCAATATTGAGCAGGGGTACATACCGTACATTGCTTACAAAATTTTGCAAAACAGCGACTATCTTGGTGCCCCCTCGCACCGCACGATTATCTGGACTCCGGCTCACACAGGCCTCGAGGGAAACGAGACGGCCGATGCCGTCGCCCGCGCGATCACTTTCCGGGCACCACTCTCGTCCGTCCCCCCCCCCCCCCCCTGACCCGGACCCCGAACCCAATCCCGCCTATACTTTCAAAGAGATCGTTCAGCTCTACCAATCTGGCCATGCCATCTATCCTAAGCTCTGTAAGCGCCTCACAAAGGCGGAGGAGCGCATTCTCGTTCGCCTTTACACCAAAACTCTAATGTGCCCGGCAGTCTTAAAATACTTCGACCTCGCTTGCACGGGGAAGTGCCCGCACTCTGGAGAAAAGTCCTCAGACATTTTCCACATGGTGTGGGTATGTCAAAAAAACCTCAAATCTAACCCCCCTGCCCAACCCTTCCCGGGAGGACTGGGAGGCAGCCCTGCTCGGCTGCCCTGACCTGATGGCCCAACGGGCCTTGGTCGAGCGGGCCCGGGCGGCGGCTGACGCCAATGGGCTCCCATAAGGGGGAGACCACCTAGTGTTTTTAAGTGGCAGCCCCCTAAAGACAGCTCCCGCACCCTCCCTGTACAAAACTTCTGCTAATAAATGTTGTTCAGACAGAGAAAGGCAACAAGGCTCGAGCGTTATCTCGGCGGTCTTCTTGATATTGATTATACATATGTAGAATGAAGGCCCAGCTTATGGGGACACACAGGTAGCTGGCGGTGTCACTGTAACAGAACGGTGGCTCCATCTGTACGACGAAATATTCTGCGCGATAAAACAAAGCGCCACCGTTTCACTGAACAGAAATCAGCATCTTCTGAGCAGCGCAGGCAACACACACTTACCATTGCCTTGGATTGGCATAGCTTCATGCAGCATACACTAACATATGTGCTCCTATCGCTCGTGCATCAACGGTCAGACGCATCAAATCGGGTTTAAAGATATGCAACTACTCCTTAACGCATCCGCCACTTGCCTGAGCTTCTCGTGACTATATAAACTTCACCTTATGCTTCACTGACGTGTGCGAAAAACCTGCATGCCTCCTTCAGGAGCGACAGCTGCATCGACGGCAAAAAAAAAATATCAACAGTATTCGCAGTTACCGCGGTAACCAATTTTAGTTTAGAAATCAAATAGACCTAAAAATGGTCTAAGTGGGAAATTTAAATTTGATTTCCGTTGAAAGTGACCTTAATGCTTTTCTTTCCAGCCTCTTGCATTTTTCCCACGTAATGTTTTCTCCCACATTGCAAACGACCTTTACATGGCGTCGTCCTGAAGTTGCATCACACAACAATATTTCAAGTCAAGGAGGTGCGTCCTTACGCTGGGAATACTTCGAAAACGAGTCGAGTGCGAACCCCGACACGCTAAGAAAACATCAGTCGAATCGAACGAAAACGTATGCAGCGAGAAAAAAAAAGAATAAGAACGCACAATGTAAGAAAGGGTGCTTACGACAAAGTATACCAGCTGCTTGCGCCACGTCCTCAGCTGAAACAGGATGGGAAACCCGTGCGGATGCCTGCTTACGTAGACACCTCGGAGGATTCCGAGCATCGCCAAGAACAGTAAACATCCAAGTAGACTTTGGCAAGCCTGGGAAAAGTTGCGTGCCACAAAAACCACAAGCTCAAGAGACACTTCGTTAGCCTCGAACAAGTTTCTACGGTCATCTACCTCTACATAGAACACCTCCTCATTATCCACGCCAATACTAAAACATTCTCTGCAGGGCTCGCGTGAACACTAAGTTGCTATTAGAGTTAGAATGACATAATACTAATGAAGCCCTTGGACGACAATGACAGGCCAGCAGCGAAGAAAGCTCGATAATCAGAGCGCCCCGGGCTTTTGCACATTCGATGCCACGTTATACTATGCTCAGGAAGGTATGAGGCAGCACGTCCCCTTCGCGTCAGTTTTACCATTTCCCACAGCTTGTAAGCAAGGCCACACCTGCCGAATGAAGCGAAGGCCGCGAGCTCGAATTATGGCATTTCGAGCACGCTGTTGGCTCGCTCAGGCATGAACAAAAGAGTAAGTATTGTAACAACTACACCATCAAGTGATACACGCTTAGTATAATATACTCTGGCCATTTCCGAGCATGTGCACACCACGTCTGACTCGGTGAAATCTATTTATGGTACACGTATGTGTGTGTGTGTGAAAACCTTTATTGTAACGAGGTCCGGAGGCTCGGCTACTTAAGCCAAGGCGGGTCGCTCCCACGTTGGCACTGTCAGGCCAAGCCTTTCAGCGACATCATGGGCCCTCTGGACGGCCCTTAGTTGGTCCTGAAACAATGGGCTTTGAATCCTTTTCTCCCACTGTGTCCATTCTTCAACGAGGTTGGGGAGAGTCGCGGGACACCCCGCCAGCATATGTCTGATTCCAATGATGCCATTACAATCGTTGCAGTCCATCTTAATCTCCCTTTCTGGATATATTTTATTAATAGTGTACGGTGTGGGATATGTACCTGTTTGCAATAAGCGCAGTGAGACTGCCTGAGCCCTGTTCAGTTTTCAATGTGGCAATGGGAATTGCCTGCGTCCTAAATAGCAGTGTTTGGTAATGTCATTGTATGTTATTAAATGATCTCTAGATTCCCTGGCGTGTTGGTGAAGGGCTTGGTTGTGACTGTCACTGTACACTGTACACTATGTCACTGTACACTGTCACTGTCACTGTACATGTATGGCCTAATATAACAAGATTAAACATCAAAGAAGGTGCGGAGCGCACACAAGAGGCTGCGGACGAGCAGTGCAACCGCCTTTCCATTGCAACTATAGTGCCTATAATATATAATTGCAACTGCGCGAGGATGCCATTCATAGGCCACGGAGCGCTCGAATCGGCCGATAGCCACCAGCAGAGGCCGTTCAGATACTTCTATAAATCGTAGTATTGCTACACTTACATTGTTTAACATTTGGTCCATGACTAGCTTGAGTCTTTAGTCTTTATTTGTTTCGGACATGTACACTCTTTGTCAAAAGTATGCGGGCTATGTTGCCTCTGACAGTCAGGCTCACTACAGGCTACGTAGAGAAGTTCCTGTAGTAGGCCATAAGTTCGAATGGCCTGGGGAATCAACAGAATCTTTGTACCAGAGGCCTGGACTACGGAGTGTCCGGAAGGCCACGTCAGCCGCAACGCACACCCGAACGACAAATCTACGGTGAAAGTGCGAACTAAGCCATATACTTTTGACAAAATCTGTACATCACATGGCTGAGAAGGTGGGAAAAAATACGATCGTATCGTCGCTTCACAAAGCCCCCACCTCCCAGAAGTACACTATGCCGTGGAATATGAATTAGTCGAACTATCACTGTTACGTCATCGCTCAGGAAATTTATCAATGTTGTGATCGCTTCGATAGCAATATGGGTCCATCGTACACAGTCTAATATCGTGAGCATGGCGAACGCTGCAATAATACATTTTGGAACCGACGTGATCACCAACGACTGCTTTGGAATGCACGATTATAGGCTTATCCGAGCAGTGTGATTTGGCTTGACGACAGCCCACCGTGCGCGCCGCAATCGTCACTGTGTGGTGTTCTGCATCTGGGAACAAGTTCACGGAATAAACAGTAACATTGCTCCAGGTTATTGTTTCAGCTAGTGTTTGTGTCCGAGCAACGTCACTAACTTGTGAAAACACAGAGCGGTAAAAGCGTCACTATACATCTTGGCAAACAAGAAGGCTAACATGGCGAATACAAACAAATTGAACACTCACGCTGTCAGTCACTGATAGTCTTTCAACCACCGCAGACAAGTCTTCGTCGTGCAGGTGAGACGAAAGATAGCATCGATAACTTGCCCGGATGAAGCAGCAAATGCAGTAGCACACACCACACACTACAACGGATATCTGAAAGTGAAGTCGATATAAATGTTTACTGGGAACATTACATGCAATAGACAACGAGGAAAGCTCTCCAGAAAATACTATTCCCTGAAGATAACCGAAAAAAAGTAATTTTATTCTGCGAGAAGATTACAGTCTTTCCCCTTGCACAATTCCCAACACTGCATAAAGTCTCAGTGCAAAATATACAGTGTACAAATCGTATGACACACTAGAGAGAGAGAGGAAAGGGGAAAGGCAAGGAGGTTAACCAGAGAGAAAGATCCGGTTGGCTACCCTACACTGGGGAGAGAGGGGAGGGGGAGGTAAAGTGGTAACAAAGTAGAGATAAGGAAAGGAAGGAGCGTAGACACACAATCACAATCGGTCACTGGCACCGAATACTGTCATCGCACAGCACAGTGACACTTGCCGCACTATCAACATCTGTTCAGGCTACAGCCGCCTGTCCAATTCTGTCGCCCTCAAAAACCGCAACAGTGCCCTCGTCGCCCTCTGCTGCGATGGCTTGTGATGGCGGTATTTTAAAATAAGTTCCTCTGTGAGAGGTCTTTGGTCAAAGCGCGCTATCGCGGTTGCGAGTGATTGTCTCTGCAAATTATATCGAGGACAGTCACAAAGAAGGTGTTGAAAAGTCTCCTCGTTACCACAGTCCTCACACGTGGCGTCGTCGGCCCATCCAATTCGGTAAGCGAAAGACTTGGTGAAAGCCACCCCTAGCCATAGTCGACAAAGCAGGGTAGCTTCGCGACGGCAGAGTCCAGCTGGAATACAAAGGCGTAGAGGGTAGTCAAGATTCTGGAGTCGGTAGTCGTGAAAACTTCCAGCGTTCCACAAGGAGAACGTGATGTCACGGCTGATAATTCGAAGTTTTCGAGCGGCATCTGTCCTTGATAACGGTATCGGCTCCTCTTTGTCCCCTTGAAGAGCCGACCGAGCAGCGTTGTCAGCGTGTTCGTTCCCTATGACTCCGCAGTGACTTGGAAGCCACGGAAATGTCACGTGGTGTCCTTTCTCAGTTAAGGTATGAATGAGTTCTCCAATCTCAAATACCAGTTGTTCGTTTGGTCCGCGCCGCAGGGCCGATAGCAAAGATTGCAGTGCAGCCTTCGAGTCACTGAATATTGACCATCTTCGAGGTTGCTCTTGGCTGACGAGACGAAGTGCAGCGCGAAGGGCTGCAAGTTCCGCGGCCATCGGTGTCGTTGGGTGACATGTCTTGAAACTGATGGTGGTGGCTTTCGCTGGGAAGACCACGGCTCCAGAGGAACACACTAATTTCTGTGGTTGCGAACGGCACAGCAGGAGTTTTTACAGCGTAAGATGTTATGGGCTCAATCCACAGCCATTTCAGTTGGCGATGTACGCTGCCACCGTCAGTCGCAGCTATCGCCAGGAATGAGACAAAAATACCGAGTTCCCGCCGGGATCGAATCTGGGCTCTCTGCGCGGGAGTCAGCTAACCTACCGCTGCGCCACGCCAGCGCATGCTAGCTGCTGCGGAAACATGACCTATGCAGGCGTCCTAGTATGCGAGGAGTCACGCGATGTGACATTTGCGCCGCGTAGCGTCGATACGTGCACACTTTGCATTGCAATTTCATTATATTGTACCAGGTGGCACGCCACGTAGCAGTTGCATCGTATCATATACCACGTGTCACGCAATGTGAGAGGCGCGTCGCGTAGCGTCAATACGTGCAAACTTTGCATGCAGTTGTGTTGGGTGTCATGTGTTGTCACGACATGTAGCGGTTGCATGGTGTCGTGCTACGTGTCAAGGTATGTGACATGCGCACCGCGTAGTCTTAATATTTCTTTTTACTCTTCGGTACACGTTACGGCGCCTCCTCGCAAGGTAGGAACCTCTGCTGAAGTGAATCGCAGACCTACGCACGCGGCTGCAACCAGGCAACGTCGGGCTCAACAGACCGCTGTGCAGAGAGCAGCACAGGCCGCAGCTCACCGTCGACGCCGGGCAGAGTGTTCAATTCGTTCCCGTGACGAGAAGTGCGTTTCAATCAATGCGTGCAAATTAAAACACTGCTTTCCGTATACTCAGTACTTGCAGTTGCTGTCAAGCAGTTTACGACGGTCTCCTATGGAGTCGCTACTCAAGCTTACGCTATGACTGTGCTGCGTGTGCCTTACAGACCTCTGACATTCTTTTACTCAAAAGCTTACCCAACCCCAACATTTTCGCACGAGGGGTTCTTGCGGGCTAGAAATTTCTTTGCGATTGCAATTACATGGACACTCCACGAGAATTTTTGTCGTCGCCGTGACGTTCCGTATAAAGCCTAATTTCCATAAGGTAGCGCCCCGCGTGCCGTACATATGTTGTGGGTGCGAGGGAAAGTGAGAGGGTAAGCCGACAAAGACGGTGGCGTGATGCCCACCGCCTTCCCGCGCGCCCAATATAGTAGGTTAGCATCGCCTCCTCTAGCCCGACCGTGGCTGCCCAGTTGTCCGCGAGGCTGGGTGCATACACGGCCCGCGCTCCGTATCTCGGAGATAATCTGCGGCCGGCGCAAAGGCGAGCAGCGATAGCTGGTGGCTTCATGCGCACCTAGTGTTGCGAGGTCGCGCTATCCCAGGTAGGTCACGTTCGCTCCCCGCAGCCAGCGCTCTTCGTCGCGCCAGCATTGTGACAGGGAGGGATCACGATAATAGAGCGATACGCGTTCATGCTTGTCTGTGTGCGCGCGGCACCATGCTTAATTTGATTAGTAATCGAATGTTTACCGCAATTCATACAGTCGGTAAACCTACGAACTTCGCGTAGTTGTCTAATACCTTGCCTACGCTTTAACGATTTTGCCTTTCGTTCTAAACTGCGACCTTTTTAAGGTAAAATATTAAACGACGTGATTGAACGTTAGGAATTAAGCCACGGTTTGGATATAATAGAGGTCGTGGTATAGAGCTGTTCTGGTTAGTTTCGACCAACTGAGCTTTCTTGACCTGTATAAACTTCGGTGCACAACGCTTTCGCCTTCTGCTGGCACATAAATTCAACTGCCGCGGCAGTAATTCGAACACGCGATCTTTTGTTCAGAAAAGCAGAATGCAATAACCAATTTTGGTGGCGCAATTACTTTATTTTGATAAGGTACATATCAGTATTTTCCTGCAAGTGGCGCTAAATCAACATCATAATGTAATACGGCAGGAATTCTCGAATAAACTTATCCTAGCATGGTAGTGCATGTATCGTTCACTACGGCTGTCAAAAAAGCAGTCTGCGAACTCAGCCAAATTCGTCCTAACCATTTATTCTTCTCCAGGCCAGACCAGCGCTGCTTAATTAAATAACCTTGAAATGGCTATTTTTCGTTTCTACCTACCTCGTGGATGTTCCAGAATTGAAAAAGCAGCGGCCATTTCAGCTTCAGGCCCCTCCAACATAACGATCGCAACTTGCAGCAAAGAATTGCTAGGAGGCATACCTGGAGTTAAACGAAGACAATATTATATAATTATTACACTTCGAAAAATAAACGTAGAGCGACAAAGTCGTATGCCAGAGACGCGGAAGATCTATGCAATACGGAACTCCACCTCTAAGAACCCCGCCGTCAGCGTTGAGTCCGAGTGAGGAAGCAGGTGTGCAGAAACGGAGACGTGGAAGTTGGTCCGATTGAAGGCGCACGTCTGAACTACCGCCAAACAGCTGGAAGAAGACAAAAAGAGCACACAGTTAGTGGTGATCTATGAAACGTACATGTTATAGATACATTTCCTATATATTGAGAGACTAAAGCTAAGCTGCTATCTCATGACAGTGTTGACGCTATTAAGAATAGATGATAAGTGAAACGGCCAACAGATATCTATCGTGCCACTTATCACACGACTACCTCAAAAGCGTACAAGAACAACTATTTCAAAAGCGCTAGCGCTCGTCCTTGCCTGACGTCATTGTGTTGTTACTACTTCTCACTGCGCATCCTTCCTACATAACAGAATACCAACAAGCCCAATCTGCCACCCTTCTAAATTTAGAAAGCTTTAACGGAGGCCCACCTGAGAATTTTCAGAGCATGATTGTACAGTTGAAGCTTAAGTGCAGGGTCCCGTACGGCCGCATCGTCTGAAAGTTCATGACACCTGAAAAGTGAAAGAAAATGGCTAGTGAAATGGGCATGCCTCTTGTTAGGAAGGCCGCGGAAGCCCGCGAAAAGTACCGCGCGACTACTTACACGTCACATTTTCGTGTTCTGCGGGCTTTCTTTCAGGCTCGGAAAAAAACATTTACGTAGCCCGTATTCAGCAACGAAAAGTTGGATCAGGAATTTTTCGAATGGTCTACAATTCTCTCATTGACACTTTTGCTTTGAATATAATATTTATGAACTTGATTAAATTCATAATAGGTAATTATGTAGTTGCGCGAAATACAAGAAACCCTTCTACAGGAAAGAGTCTGACTTGCTCCAGGCGACGAAAAACAATATTATCTTGGTTCTGTCTAGCTGCATGGTACTTGCTTATCATAAAATTTTCGCGCAAGTTACGCGGGACACATAATATACCGGAGTGCGTATGTGACGAAGATGCGTTGTAAGAGCTCCGGCGGCATCCTGAGCCCGCGCCCATACACGTACTAAAATGTGAGTAGACACGCGTTTGGCGAGCGCTCTGATCGAGTGGCATGCAGTGAAAAGCATGCGAGCATGAAGTGAAAAACGAGCGAGCATCGCGGGGCGGCCGCGCCATTTCTCTACGCGCTGCCTTCTTCAAACGCTCCTCCCGATCCCCCACCCTTCCGCGGGTGAGCCCTCCCTCGCTCCTCCCTGTCGCCATACCACGGATGGGTAAAACTTTCTTGTACGTCCGGCAAGGTTTAACGCGACCCGGGCTCAGGTCTCCCACGGGGGAACGTCAAGGCCCTGCCTCAACGCCGCCTCACAGGCTTGCTGGACTGCCCACGTCTGGATTCCGAGGTATGAGCTGCGCAGAGCGGCGGTCCACCTCGACGACAGGGTCTCCGGAGTAACTGCCATCCCTCCTATAACTACATCGCACTCCCACAGCATGTGTTTGAGTGTTGCTGGTCCTTCCTGCCACAATTTGCACGTGTCGTCCTGATGCTTATCTGGGAAGATACGTTTCAGACGGAATGGATTAGGGAAGGTGTTCGTCTGGAGTTGTCGCCAGGCGACGGCCTGCCTCCTGTTCAATTTGGGACTCGGCGGTGGGTATATCCTTCTGGCGTTCAAATATGCACTGGTTATGTCGTTGTATCTGGTGAGCCTGTCCCGTTCTGCTCGAGAAGCGTTCGCTATCGTGCGAGAGGCGTTGCCCTGTTCGGCGCGGCGGGTCATGTCTCGCGCCGTCCGGTGCGCCGTCTCGTTTAGGTTCGGGAGCGCGTCGCCTTCCGTGGTGACGTGCGCGGGGAACCATATGATCCTCGAGCTCGCGGTTTTGGATCTGCCCGCTTTGGCCAGAATGGACAGGTCTTCCTGGGAAATTCGACCTTTGGCGTAATTCTTTACTGCCGTTTGTGAGTCACTTAGTACGACTTCGCATTCCTGTTCTGTGAAGGCCAGCGCAATGGCTACTTCCTCCGCTATTTCCGAGTGTTTGGTGTATACACTGCATGCGGTTCTGATTTTTGATTCTGCGTCTATGGCCACGGCGATGTGTTTTTGGCCGTTCGCATATTCGGCTGCGTCGACAAAGCGCGCGTTTCTCTCCCTGCCGAATGAACGGAGCAGAGCCTCGGCTCTTGCCTTTCTTCTACCTCCGTTGTAATCGGGGTGCACGTTTCTTGGGATGGTTGCCACCGTAATGGTCTCTTTGATTTTGTTGGGGACTCGCATTTTCCGGCCGTGCTGGTTGTGGTACGCTATGCCGAGTGTGTTCATAATGTACCTTCCCGTCGTGGTGGTCGAAAGGCGTTCGAGCTGCGAGATGCTAAGAACTAAGAGAGGTCTTGACGTCACTCTTTGCGAAGCTCAGCGACACCGGAAGTTGGCGTTACTCCGCCATCTTGTCGTGGCAGGTTCTCCTCTCTTGTTTAGATTTCTCGCCTTCTGCGCTAACCACGCTGGGCTGCGCGGACGTGCGCGCGCCGTAGGGATCCGACCACCGGATCCAATCACAATGTATACCACCGGCCGTGATACCGTTGCATGTCAATTCGGCCGAGTATTGTGCTCTAGCCTTGAAAGAAGTTCCTAATGAACTCTGCAAGTTAGACTGTGAGGCCCCGGTACTTTTGCCGGCTTTTCTGACTATAGATATGTGCATTCCCACTGCAGTGCGAGAATGCACAGGCGATGACCGTCAGCACACTTTACGCACATCACGAGCTACGGCAAGCCCATCTGCAGTTTATGAGAACAAACCTGTATGCTGGCCGTGGCTTTATATGAGTCGCTTTCTTTATAGAATAAGTTTCGGGCGGCCGCGCACTACGGAGATATGTGACGAGCCACAGCGCGCCGACGAAGAGGCCAGCAGAGGAGAACGTCGTTACGCGTATAAATACACTGACTGCGGCCTGAGGTATATTGTTCTCACAGCAAGTGAAGCTTCACGGAAACAGAGTTCTGTGGTATCCTCCGCGCGTATGCCTGCAGCTAGCGCGTTGACCGGACCGTTTGATGCGCGCCCAGTCGTACGCGCGCAGACGACGCTTGCTACTCTGGCGCCATCTCGTAGCCATCGTCGCCGCAGAGCCTCTCTTGTGCGGCACGGTGCTTTTTTTTCTCTCGCTTTTGCCATGCTTTCCTCCTCGCGCAATCATATCGCTATCGCCGTCCTCCATCCCGCGCTGCGCTCCGCGTTCACTCTTTCATCCTTCGCTGTGCTCGTTTGCACGGTTACGAGGGGCGCCGACGCAGACACGGACGCTCGCCGCAGGAACGGGCTCCTAAGAGCTATGCTCTAACATATTGGCTTCTTCGCTAAGTCGAGGAGCCGCGGTCTCGGAAATTGCAAGTCTGCAAAATCTTTACAGTCATGAATTACAAAAAAGTAAGAACTTTTTACATTTAAATGCTACTTATGACTGTTTCGAAACACTGAATTGTTTTGAAACAGTGATCCAAGAACTCATGTAACTCCACAATGTGTGTAGCATGCTACAATGATCAATACAAAGTCCAAGGTCATTGAAATAGCTTAAGCTAAGAGCAACTGAGTTGCCTCAAAGTGCCAACCATGTAATTCAGGGGTCCACGTGCAGCACCTTACCTTTCAAATGTAGCATGCCCAGCTTGCCTGAGAAGTGGGCACAAAGAGTGGTTTCTGTTAAACCTCACGTGTTCCCCGTGAATGCACACCCGAGAAGACTGCAGAAGCACTGATCCGGTGGCAAGAAGCAGGCTGTGAGAGTCATCATCGCACAACGTGGTCAGAAGCTGCCTCTCCGGCCGACCGTGGGGATAGCAGCCGACTCCATTCGTGCTGCAGCGAGATTGAGGAACACGAGTAAAACCATCTTTAGACATTTTGACTAAAGTATAATGGCCTTAAAAAAAAGAAGCGATAAGGCCTCTCGACATACATGCTCTGGGCACGACGATCAAACGAAAGGTGACCAGTTTAGCGTCATCATTTGTGCCGAAAATTGCAGTTCATCTAATTTTGCCCACAAATGTCAGGGCCTGTTTGAGTTTGTGGCACCTGCGACTAGACAGCAGCGTGGCGATAATAAATTTTTCTGCCGCACATTATCCGCGGCAGTGGGCCCAGAAACAGTACAGTAACTCAAATCTTACAACCTAAGATTCACTAATTACCTTTTTTACTGTGCCTGTCAGAGCACGCGCTCTGATCACCAGATCGAAGCCCGCGAGCGCTCAAGGAGCATCCATTGACCAGGAGCCCAGTGAGCCCCAGCACCTATTTCGAGACACTAGGCCGCCCTAAAAGTATGCCCAAAATTACATCGGCGTTCCATGTAGTCCATCCCGCTCTGCGTACAAAGGCTTCATGGAAACATAGGGGTGATACACAATTGCATGTACGCTGCATTTTTAGGACGTGTGCCTTGGTGAAAGATGGCAGTTGTCTCACGATTCCTACTAAATGAACGCACTTCAATTTCACAATTAGAGCACATCTGCTAAAGTTGATAATTAAAATGTAAGTTAGTGAACCATGCCTTATAAATAGTTTTTAAGATGTTATCGCAGATTCCGCACACAAACATCCGTGAATGATGCGGTGGCAAAGAAGCTGCTCCAGAAATCATCGAAAATAGTTATCAAAGTAAGCGAATAGCTTATGCGGACTGTGGAAATCAAATGGGCACAGCAATACTTTCCAAGTAGACTTCTGCCGTTGATAACAGTGTTTGATGATGCCTACACAAATTTGCGTCAACGTGTTTTTGTGGATGCCATGGCCGCGTGGCAACGACGACAGTGCGACGACGATGGAATGACCACGAAGGAGATCGTGACGGCGCGACGACGACGGCAGCGCGATAAGACGGCATGACCACAACGGAATAACGGCAGGTGGGTGCTGATGCAAAGTTTCGTCTCAAATAGCCTAACGTTCGGTTAGCATTGTTAATGGCATATTCAACATGCATATTTCATGAAAAGTTGCTATTGATATACAGGCCAGGATACTTACAGGAGCTGACAACCGGCAGGGCAGTATATTTAATAGAAGACATGAATATATCACAAGAAGTAGAGCTAGAGGAGACGCGCATACTTCTGTGTTAAGCTTCTGTGCTTCTGTGTTAAGCTGCATTAGCTATTTGTTGCACCAGTTGGATACACTACACTATACAGGTCGTCCTGTAGCTTACCGAAATCACTAAGGTTAGTCATTTTGCGATAGATGACACAATCGTCCGCAAGTAGCCAAATGGTTGCATTAGAGATACAGTCAGGAAGGCCATTAATGTAGATGAGAAAAAGCAAGGGACCGAATACCGATCCTTGTGGTACACCGGATGTTACGGAACAAGGTCTGGACGTAAAATCGTCCAGATAGATAGATTACCTAGGACAGAGGGCGCGCGGCCGTACTAAGCCGCACCTGCGCAGCGGTGGCCGTACTAGAAGCGGAGACCCACTAACATGCCCCCTCCCCCTAGAATTCTCCTCGCCCCTTTTTGCGGGCGAGAAGACGGCGCGCATCAAGCCAACTCCACCTATAATAGGTTATAGGTTGCCTCGCACCTACGGCACACGGCGCACGGCTGCGGTCTTGTCGCGCTTGGACTTTATAGAAAACATAAAGGCGACGTCGACGCCCACGCCAACGACGACGGCGGAAATTCACCTGGAGCGTCCATATAAACCTTTTTAGAGACAGCAGTGTGCTCAAAGCGCACTAAGGGCCACCACAGGCGCGCAGCCATTGAATGCCTTTGGAATCGGATGCAAGCAGGTATCAGCCGCCGCCGGCCGCTTCAGTTGCGTTCCGCCGATCGGCCGGGGATCGCTTAGTACTGTCTATTCGACATGTGGAACAGCAGAAGGAAGATGCGCTCTGTCATGAAATTCAAAAACTGCGACAGAGACTTGAAGCTGAGGGATGAGCTAGATATGCGTGCGAGCTTCATTTCCCCTCAACTGCACAGGGAATGCCCGTTGTTACGACCATTCGCCATGCACACCTCTCCGCAAAGCGATCACAAGCTCAACCGCCAGCGCCAGATAGCCAACCGCCGGCAAGAACCTCCAGAATAAAACCACCTGCAGCAACAACACAGCGCTATCGTCACGGTTCGCACAAAATATCAAGAAATGTAATTTAACTTCGATAAGCATGCAAGTCAGCGCCACGTCCTCCCCACGCAAGCGCGACTGACCTACTCGAGCAACTTCACGTCCCATAGCAATGGACTCAAACGCGGAATGATATAGGCGAACACCGCGAGCTTTTATTTCTTCGCCGGAAATAAAACAGCTGAGCGATCGGCTAGGCCACTTGCAACATTCCTATCCACGCGTACGGGCATACATTATAAAAAAAAATCACGAGCCATTCCACTCTGTGAAGATGGATGACCAGCGGAGCTGGAAACATCGTGGTGAGAAAACTTGTGGGAAATACTTTATTGCATCACTCATTGTCACTTAGTAACGACGGTCACAATGGCTTTCTGGTCGCTGTGATATACACTGATCGGCATACTCGCAACTGCAAGCACATACTTTGGTAATGACAAATCGATCCACGTACGCCACTAGTTTGTCAGTTGGGCCGGATAGGTGTGGCATCGCAAGCGATGTGTCTGCAACACGAAACGTCTATACCACTACCTTTTCGGTCCTCACACGTCCACAATGAAATTACCGACAACGACCGCAGATGGGATATCATGGCAACTAGCCCATGCAAAGTGAGTAGACATGAATCTTACGGGGCTAGGAGCCATTACCAGTTGTACCAGCTGTACCAGCGCTGTACCAGTTTTAGAATGCAATACCAACTCGCCCAATCCTCAACCCTAGGTTTTTCGTGTAATAAAATTATCTTGCAAGAGCTGCTGCTGCATCCACGTAGGTTATTACAGGCAGAAACAAATGATGTACTGGGAGAACTACGGAATGGGTTCAGACTATGCAGGCACTTACGAGATAATATTTTTGTTTCTGACCCAGTGCTTAGATATTTCAGCAGCTCAGAATAGACCTTTATGGATAGTAATTCTCGATATTAAGGGGGCCCGCAACAACGTATACACGGGGTTGCTATAGGGTATTCTCAAGCATGAAGGCACAGATCACGATTTCGTGCAGCTTCTGAGGGATATATATAAGGACAACAGAGTAAAAATTGCAAAGGGAGGCCAAAATTGTAACGAAGTGGTGGAAATTCACTAAGCACTGAAACAAGGATGCCCTCTGTCTCCATTGCTGTTCGCGCTTTATGTTAAAGGCATAGAAAGACACCTAGGAAACAGTCAATTAGGATTTTACTTATCATAAGTGCGTAATGGACAAATTGTGCAACAGAAGGTCGGCGCACTGATGTATGCGGACGACATAGTGCAACTAGCGGACAATGCTAGGGATTTAGAGACGTCGGCCGATATGTGTGGCAACGCAACGACAAATCTAGGCCTTAAATTTAGCATAGAGAAATCTGGAATTATCATCTTTTATAAAGAGACGAGTAGCTACGAGGTGTCGATTCAACAGCAGGTCATGCCCACAGTCAAGCAATATAGATACCTCGGTGTATACATAAACGAAGGAAAGACTTACTCAAGCACCCACCAAGGTAATTCCAAAATAAAAAATTAAGGGAATGCAGCAATAATGAGACATAGGGCGCTTTGGGCCACAATAAATATGAGGTGGTGGGTGGAATTTTTAAAGGAGTCATGGTGCTAGCGCTGACATTCACAAGTGCTATTATGTGCCTAAAATCGGATATATTGTCGGCGTTGGAAGTTAATCAAAGATCGGTGGGCCGATTGGCCTTAGGTGTACACGGCTAAACCACAAATGAGGCAGTGCAGGGGGACAGGGGTTGGGCCTCTTTTGAAGTCACAGAAGCGCAGAGCATAATTAGTTTTGAAGAAACACTGAGAACACGGATCAAAATAAACGGGCGGCTAAACTGCGGAGGTATCTGCACTTAAAAAGCGTGGGCACAGAACGAAGGAAGAGGTCAAGAAAGTTGGCAGCCAAGTACAGGGTAAGTGAAAGTGTAGATAAACAAGCACGAGTAATCAGAAAGAAAGCGAGAGAAACGGAAACAGCGAGTTGCATACAATGAATGGAAACGAAAAAAGACCATTAAGATATACTAGAACGAGAAAAAAGGAAATTAGGAGGGAAAATCTGTAGGATAGCACGAAGGGAAGTGCCCTGCTATTTGAGGCTTGAGCTGCCCGCCTAAGGAAAAGAAAAGCATACCGGAGCAAATATTCGCAATTAGATGAGGCATGCGTATGCTGCAGCAAAAATCCAGAGACCACTCACCACATCCCAATGGAATGCGAAGGGATTCACCCACTGAGTCCAGTAAGTGACGTACAACTTCCAGAAGCGCTTGGATTTAAAGTAGACGGAAGCATCAACCTTCAGCAGTCGAGATAAGCAAGAGACGTTTAGAGTAATGGTGAAAAAATAATGCAGGGAATTGACTGATACGACCGGATCCATTACAGGAATAGGCAGCGTTACAAGTTAGACAGAGAAAATTAAAGAGATGTATGCAAGAATTCTACAAGGAGAAGCATTAATAGCATACCTTAGTAACTCAAGCAGGCTAGGTGACGATTTGTCCACGCCCCGTTTCAAAGGGGATGCCAATAAAACGAAAGATACTTTGTCGAGACTAAAGTGTGAAACGGCGGAAGCCTGACACCATTGCCAATGGCGATTTGTTGCGTCGGAAACACCACGGAGGCACACAACTCGTACACTCTTATGTGAATGTTTGTTGATTTATTAAATGCCTGCAACGTCGCTCTGGACGAAGTGTCTGTTAATGTAGTTTGTGGCCGCCTGGAACTGTTGCAGCACCATTTGTGGACCAGGAGGAGACGCGTCTTCCATGGCGGTATCGGCTTGCCGCGGCAAGATGGCAGTAACGGCGCTTCTGAGCTTCATTTGCCTTGGTACCCGGAGATGCAACGAGTCGCTTCAAACGCATTGCCTCTCTTGCGTTAGCCCGTCGTGTCTGTGGTGTCGGACGCGCCTCGCCGCCCTGACGCATGCGACGTATGCGCCCAGCCTCTCTTGAGCGCCGTTTGCGTTCAGCAGCCGCCGCACGTCGCGTGTTGGGAGACACTGGTTTAGCGAGACGAGGCATCCTTCCCACACGATACCGCAAAGTAAACTGCCGCCACCGCCACACCACACCCAAGCAGACGGTCGCCACGCGCGCCTCGCGACAGTAACGTCAGGCCACACAGCGCCCAATCGGGAGGCCACCTCAAGCGCCTGACGACAGTGACGTCAGGGCGCACCGTCGAACACACGGCCGCCACACGTGCCGATGTGATGAGTCATCGCGCGCGGCGCCGAACCACCCCGACACTCGTGCTTGACGACAGTGACATCACGCACGCGAGGCAATCAGGAGGCGCACACCTGTGCCTAGCGACAGTGACGTCACGACACAGAGGAGACCAATCAGGAGGCCGGAAAGCTGTGACAGTTTCTGCTAACGGCAGATGACCTTGACAATGAGCCATTAAAGGCTTCCGCCTTAAAATCACCACAATTATCATTATAAAATGAAAGCGAACGCTGCCAAAGAGGGGAGAGAGGTGGCTGCGGGACGGAGGTGGCGCACAGGAAGCACTTGCGGCGGTTGGCCGAGGGAAATCTCGGCGGTTGATCCGTAAGTACCATGGCGGCGCGGTGATGCTTTATAAATTTTTCAGGTATATGTGAACAATTTGATTCGTAATGCTATTTAACTTTGTTATATAAATCTTTTGTTCCTTCACGTTTGCCTTGTCTCCGAAACCTATGCACCTATCACGCAGAATTGCTGGAAGGTGGGTAGGGCTTGATGCTGAGCAGGTCAGAGATACTACATTGTGTTACTTACCTGTGAATGAACCGCTTGATGCTCTGACGCTGACGGTACAACTCTTCCACGTTCTCACTTACGGCGTTTGCCAGTAGTACCGTTATCAACAATGCAGAGGAGACGCAATATCTGTAAAGAAAACAGTAAGAATGAATCCCTATGGCTAAATATCTCAGACGGCACTGTCGGAGGGACAGTGTGCCCGATTATAGCCCGGATATGCGGTACCTCAAGAAATTATGACACACAAAAAGAAAACACAGTACAGTCTGGTGCACTGCATGTTCGTGCACCCCCATTGGAACAATATGTTGGCGACAATATTATGCTTTATTCATACGCTCATTCTCCATGCGATCACGAGTGCCCCCGTCCTCACATCCCTGCTGCTGCTAAAAGCCGCTGTTGTTCAAAATTATTATTGCGACAATATCGATGAGCGCTCGCGCCGTCAACCCCGCCGTCATCGTCATGCTGTCACGGTATCAAAGACGCGTGCGCAGTCCGGGAACGTGGAGGGTTAGGTCTCCAGACTCGAGAGACGCGCAGTGATGCGTATGACAGAAAAAAAAAACACTCGCAGTTTCTCCCAAAAGGCGAAGCATCATTTGCGATAGCAAATTAGTAGACAGCTATATGATGTAAGGATAGTAGTTTTATTGTACGCATAAAGTTGTAAACATTCGGTTAGTAACTAAATTAAGAAGCACGGTGTCATGCGCACACAGATAAACATGAACACATCGCACTCGATGACGAGGAAAACTCGCTGTCAAAACGCTGCAGTGAGGAAATGCGGCAGCAGCAGCGAGCGAATTGACCTTCGTGCTGTCTCTCGCTTCAACGCGCACTAAGTGTAGAAAGCACAGCGCACACGAAGCTATTGGCACTCGGCGAATGCACTTTGTCCACCTCACAGATCGCTTTAAAGATGAAGCCAAGGCATGCACTTTGTCCACATCGAAGATCGCTTCCGAGATAGGTGGCCGCGGGGCGGCATCATAAGCAGCGTCTGCCGGAGTAGAACGCCCCCTCTCCCTCGCCTCCCGCCGTGCCCCGCGGGCTGTCGTGTAAATTATGAGTGCGCCGCCTAGCAACCATTGACAGTGGTACTTAACGGTACCGGGCTCTGCAATCGCCTTGACCTTCTATCTCTTCTTTCTTTTTTTATGTCCCCTTTTCTTTCCTCAAGGCGTTGAGTAGTGCTCCCTAAAGGGCTGCAGAAAATAGCACTTCTTCCTCTTCACAATCACACACTCTCCCTCAGTAGACTGCACGCTTCCGCTCCGCCATTCTCCCTCGCGCCCGCGAGGGAGCAAGGCGGAGCTCGAGTCGCGATCGTCGGCTGACCCTCGCAAGCTTTCACTCGCACGTACAGCGTATGGCGCGCGGCGACGATGTTATCGTGTTTGGACTTTATACGGAACATAACGGCGAGGACGACGGCAGAAATCCGCTCGGAGTGTCCATATAATTGCTATCGCAATAAAAAAAACGACGAAGTGGACGCAACGTCACGCCCTGCTCTATCGGCTACGCAGCGCGCAGCCACTTCCGGAGCCAGCATTGTGCACACAAACACCAGCTTTGCTGCCAAGCAGGTGTGTGCCTACCACACCATGGTGCATGCAGTGATCTCAGTGGAACAGACAGTGCACTGGCACTTTCCGTTCCGGACACTGGCCGTTTTGTTTCGGTTTCACGTCGCGCACCATTGAGTTGCGACACCCGCAACGCCGCTGGCGACGTTCCTCGTCACGCTAGCGCCGTAAGACGCCTGGTAGTTGCCAGGGCGCTGTTTCTGCTGCGCAGCAGGAGCTAGCTCGCGTGCCGTGTCGCGCCAGCATGTCAACCCCGCGTGTTGTGAAAGGGACGCTAAATGAAAGTATAAGTGCAGCTAGAACAGCAGAGTACTCGTCTATGAGTCTATCACATTTTTTTCTGTGCAAATATATATCTTTGTTGCGTAGAAAATTGCCGTCACAGTTCCCGCTGCTGCTCCTTAATTTGAAGAGCCTGCGTAAAACGAACGAGCTAACGTAATCTCTATGTGACGCCATCTATGCCATTGCTATGTTATTTTATTTAGAAACTCTTTATTCGGCTAAATATGTGGTGCGTACAGCTTTCTGTGTCTCGGCGGCTCTGCGTGGGTTCAGGTTACCGGATACACTCGCTTGAGTCCGGGAGCGGGCGAGGATGGTGCTGGTGCTTCCGTGGTTGTAAACAGAGAAAGAGATGCGGCTCGCAGCGGTCGGACATAGTGGTCGCTCTCTGTAGATAGGTGTTACCACAGGACAAGAAAAAAAAATAGTAGTTCATTATTGCTTAAAAGATCAGCACGAATCAGCAGATTCATGCTGGTGAAAAGCCATTTGGTTCAACGAGTTTCTTGCTGTCACGGATCCAGTGCTAATTGTTGACACCACAATGTGCCATCTACGAAGCACTTAACACGATACAGTGACTTTCAAAATTATTCTCGCGGTAAGTGGTTTGAAAAACCACATTGCAGAAGTCTAAGCTTTCAATCTAGCTAATTTCAAAATTTGGTTTAGCGCCCCTTTAAGCTCCGTCTAAGGAGCTTCAGCTCAACGCTAAACTATTCGAAACAATGCTAAACTGCTTGCAACCTGCTGTACCCAGATATTGCAGCAGGCGCACGCTTCTACGTTCTGCTATACAGTTCTTACACCTCTAAAGTACACATTTAGGAGGTAGTTATTACCTTTGTCAAGCAACAACGTCATCATCTTCACATGAATATCCCTTAAGCTATATTAAGGGCTTCGCGCGAGTAACGCTAGGGAACGGAATGCCCCTGGTGAAGAAAGAGACGGGATGGAAGGGCCCACGGACAGCTGTAGCACATGCATGGCGCAGAGCGGAGCAGCTATAGACGGATGCTGCGCGGTCCCCAAACGGCCCTACGGCACAGACGCAGTAGGGCGGTAGTCTTCAGTAAAATCGATAATTAATCAAAGTTGGCAACCAATCAGCTTGGAAAAAAAGAAGAAAGGCGGGACGTGGGCAGTGACTAAACACTACACTAACAACAGCGTTAGTTTCGTATACTCCATTCTTCTCTCATGTTTTGTGCGCCTCATAAACAGCACACCTCCCCCGCTTTCAATATGACGTTGTTTATCACTCCCAAAGCGTTAGCTTTGCACAGTGTAACAGCGAACTGCAACAGAGCGCGAGCACTATCGGGAGGAGGAGGTGAAAAAACTTTATTTGCTCTAATTGGTTAGAAATTAGCGGTGGCAGATGCGGTCGGCCGTCTTCACGTTCTTCCCCATCTGCGCAGGGTCGACGCCCCTATTCCAGGGCACCACTGAGGGTGGCTACTCGGTGAGCGTGCCTTACTAGTCCATGCTGGACTTTCAGGTCGATGCTGGAGAGCACCCTCTCCCACTGCTCCGCACTCGGGTCTTTTATTTGAAGGAATTGTTGGTTGTGAACGCATCCCCATGCAATGTGATATAAGGTGGGCTTGGCGCCGCACCAGGGGCAAATGTCTCTATACTGGGTGGGAAACATCTTGCTTAGTGTGTTTAGATTTGGGTACGTTCCTGTTTGCAGCCTCCTCCAAGAGGTTGCGTGATGCTGATTTAGGCTGTTGTGGGGTGGAGGGTATTTGATTCGGATCCCCATTATACCCTTATAGTAATTCAGAATGTCAGAGTAGCTTGGGTCGACTGGTATGGGTTCCTCAGGCCCGGTGTTTGTGGCCGCTCGGTTTGTGTGCTCTCGAGCTGCCTTGTCCGCCCTTAGGTTCCCTTCTATTCCAGCGTGTCCCGGTACCCAGAAAATGGTATGCCTGACTTTGTTGTTAGCCCTGCAGGAGCGGAGGATGTGAAGCGCTCTGCGTCCTATTCTGCCATTCATCTAATTCAGACACGTGGCTTGCGAGTCGGTGCTTATTGTCAAGGACCTTTCGGATCGGTTGCCCTCCAGCGCCGCTAGAGCTACGGCTATTTCCTCAGCTTCCGTTACCGAGCAGACCTTCAGTGACGCGCTGCTGATCTCTTTGTAGTGCGGGCTTATTATTATCGCAGCTGTCTTTACTATGTTTGTTCCTCTTTGCTTGGCGTATACTGCAGCATCTGTGTATTTCTACATTTCAAATGTCCGATAAGCCCTCAGCACAAATGTCTATTGTTATTATACGAAAATGGAGTATGAAGAGAACAGACAAATGTCACAGGATGAGAAGACTGCCTGCTCCCCAGGAAGGGCTAGGAAAAGGAACAGAAAGATAAATCACTGCCTGTCTCACTAGATCAAGATGGAACAAACAGAACACTAAAAAGGGATCAGTGCCCTTCCACTCTGTGAAGGATGACCAGCGAAGCTGTGTATGTGGGCCCCTTAATGGCGAACTGCAACTCCATCGCGGGTCGGTGCGGCATTGCACTATCTTCGGGATCGGCGCACGTTTGAGGAGTGCTTATCGCCTGCTTCACCTCCGCCGCGGGTCGGCCCGGTATTGCACTATCTTCGGGATCGGCGCACATATGGAAACTGCTTATCACCTGCTTCCCTTCCACCGCGGGTCGGGGCGGCATTTCGCTATCTTCGGGATCGGCGCACGTATGAGGAGTGCTTATCGCCTGCTTCACCTCCGCCGCGGGTCGGCCCGGTATTGCACTATCTTCGGGATCGGCGCACATATGGAAACTGCTTATCACCTGCTTCCCTTCCACCGCGGGTCGGGGCGGCATTTCGCTATCTTCGGGATCGGCGCACGTATGAGGAGTGCTTATCGCCTGCTTCACCTCCGCCGCGGGTCGGCCCGGTATTGCACTATCTTCGGGATTGGCCCGCGTGTGGAGAGTGCTGAACGCCTGTTTCATTTCCGCCGCGGGTCGGGGCGGCATTGCACTATCTTCGGGACCGGCGCACGTATAGAGAGTGCTTATCGCCTGCTTCGCCTCCGCCACGGGTTTGCCCGGAATTGCACTATCTTCGGGATCGGCCCACGTATCTGTCTACACACGGACACGATATTTGGGGAACTAGCACCTAATAGCTTCACTGTAAAAGTGGTTGCGTCGTTCGTTTCTTAATTAACTAATTAAGGACGACGAAGATCGCGGGAGCAATGGCACGAGCGTGTTCGCGCGGTAGCGCCGAGGGGCACCAACGAGCGAGCTGTGGAAGACGACGACGACGCTGGAGCCAATCGTAGTGATGATAGTTTTGTGTCTCAGACGGTCACGATCCTGGGGGAACCAGCCCTTAACAGTATCGCTGTAAAAAATTGGCAGACGCTTAAGACTGCTTACGTCGGGAATGCGAAAGCATTATAGTCGCTTTTGTGAAATGTTTTTCTTTTTTCGGCGCGATCCTCATCCGCGCAACCTCTCGCCTGCGTTTAACTGCGCCTCGGTAAGGCAAAATGAAAACTCGCTTGCCCGCGAGGAGTTCATAACTCGAAGGACCGCTCAGCGGCGTTCAGTTGGACATTACAGGCCTGTCCACGTTACCGGCCCGGCAACTCACCGCACGCCGTTTGCCGTTCGCGAGCCGCGGTGCGGCTTCGCTCGCGAACGGCGAAATTTCCGTGCCGTAGAGAGGATGGGGCTAGGACCAATTTCTGCGGCAGCCGTACAGCGAAATGGCCAATCAGCTAGCGACCGAGGAGTGGTCCCTCTGGCACCGACAGCCGCCTCACCACCGCTGATCGCTCGGCGGCGCCGATATCGTCGTTAGGCCTTCTGCGGTTCACTTCAAAGCTAAAGCTGAAGGCACTTCAGAATGAATCACCGACACTCACAAGCCGTGATATTTTGTTACCGTTGTTGGCGCTCCTCGCAACGATTATACACAAAGAAGTAAATGCGCTAGTATTAGCGGCGCCATCAGCTGCGACGCGAGCACAGCCGAGCTGATCGTCTGCCGTCGGTAGCCCTGCACTGCAGCTGAGCTCGACATGCATCCGAGCTCTCGTTCGTACGTTTCACAGTGGATATCGTTTTTCATGAAATGTACCAATTTGCGGATCACTTTATCAAGCGGAAATTGTTTTGCTTGGAAGAGAGACTGCAGCCTGTGTTTGCGTCGCCGGTGGCAGAGGCGCGCATCTTCACGGTCGTCGATTGGCCCGTCGGTCGTGCGGCGGGCGGTGCGCCGGCCGAACTGCCGTCTACTTTGGACACCTCTCGCGCAGCAGATGTTCTACGGCGGTGGAGGCCGGTTCGCCGTTACGGCAAGTTTGCCGTAGCATGGACGAGCCCTAATCCTTTTTATCTGATTCACTCACTTTATAACTTCATGACGTGACGCCCCCTCCTACCCTATGGCTGCACATTCATGTGCCCAACGAGCTAGGTCACACGTTTAGTCAGCCAGATGGCTGCGACGTGTGACACAAATTTAGTCAACCAGAATTGTCTAGAGTCATTGGGTAATTCCTCGAATAACCTTTCTTGCTCACACCTGCAGCTGGAACTTCCCTGCTTGCATCGTCATCCTATACAACGCCGATATTAGGCTATCACGACCAGCTGTCGTCTATACCTACTTTTCCTGCGGTTGAAACTTCATTTGGTTTAGGTGTATAGTATCCATGGCGGAACATAAATACACCCATATACTGAACTGCTCAAGGAATATGTTTTCTCTCTCTCACCCATGCGAAAATATATAAATGGCTGGCGCTGGTTGATCATTGTGGCGGTAGGAGAACGTGGAGCCTGAAAACGAGGGCTGACGATAACGGCAATAGCGAGAAATGTGCCCCACGCCGCTGCAATGGAAGCACATGGGCTTGTCGTCTGGTGTTCGCCAATGGGCCGGATCTCGATAGCGTCGAAACTTCGGTGGAGGTCTATGAAGAGGGGCAGGGCTAATCGGAGGGCCTGTTATGGAGCACACGGGTTGAATTCCTGCGTTGGCCAGTTCTTCGCGGGCAACTGCGTGGATAAGGGAGATCGTCGCTTGCCTATCCTCAGAAGGGCGCGCGAAAGAAGATGGCGACGCGGCCTCGATTTCGCGCCGCACAATTCGGACAACGCCATCTGTAGTGGACGATTGAAGAGCTGAATGAGCATCTTCGCACGACGACGTAGTGGCGGTGTTGGGAAGCCGCACGAAGTGTCCGGCAATGTGACAGCTCTTTCTGTCATCGAAACGTCTGCACTCACGAATAATTTCGTCTACAGTCGAGCATGTCTTTAAACACGAGCAAGTTAAACGTATCATCGGCAATGCCTGTCAGAATGTGCCTCACTTTGTCAGCCTCGGGCATACTGGCATCGACGCGGCGGCAAAGAGCTAGCACATCAAGGATGTACACAACATACGACTCGGTATGTGTTCAAGCCCGACAGGACAGGTCTTTCGCAGCGGCGCACTTGCGTCCAGCGAGCTTTCCGAAGAGGTCGCGAAGTTTTTGCTTGCATACGTCCCAGCTGGTCAACTCTTTTTCGTGTGTATCATACCAGGTGCGTGCTATGCTAGTCCCTGGAGGTAGAAGATTTGCGAGCATCACTGTCGGGTCCCATCGGTTGTGTGCAGCGAAGCGTTCGTATATGCCAAGCTATTCTTCGATGTCGGCTTTTCGGTGCCGTTACCAGAGAAGGTGCCGGGATCGCGAGGATGGGTCAAGACGACTGACGGTTGCGGTGCCGCGGACGCTGACGGCCCGGGTGCGCCGGCTGCTGAGGTCGTGCTTAACCCAGCGGCCTGGTCGTCTGTCAGCATGGTAGGACGGCAGACGACAAGCCCGCTGCGGAGTTCTGTCTTGTGCAATACCCGGCACCTCCACCAAATATGAAACGGGCATGCAGAGATATGAGGTTAAATGGGACCGTGTTTACTCTGCAGAAGATATGGCCGGTACAACCAGTATGGCCGAACATAAGGTTATCCCCACTACGTCGTCTGTTTCGTCCTGTTGGTGATCGTCGTAATTGTCCCTCTCGTGGCACCGTGACAGTATATTCAAGATCTTCCTTTACGCACACACGTGCAGCTTCTCCTCGTGACGACGACGAGCTGTTTGTTCGTAGAAGCTGTCCGCAATGGGGGAAGTGCAGAGCGGGGTAGAAAGCCGGTCTTGTTGGTGCAACGTATGAATATATATCCTTATTATCCAATTTCCGAATTAGTGTTCTTTAATATTTCGCTGTTCTTACAAGATAAAAATTCCAAACATAGCGTCAACAAGTGAAAAAAGTTCACTTACAAATCAAAAGGACGTCTTGTTGGGCGAGTTGGTCACAATTCATCTTGGGTACTAGGCGCGAAAACACACACGATACAAGGAAGGAGACGGGACAGGCGCTCTGTCCCGTCTCCTTCCTTGTGTCGTGTGTGTTTTCGCGCCTAGTACCACAGATTACAAATCAAGCTAAATAATTACTTCAGCACCAGTGGCATACAGTTGCCATTATACTTCAAACACAAATGTGTGTTACGTATTACCGTTCACGACGCTGAGCTGCAATACCTAAACTTTTCTATCACCAGGCCTACGATTCGTATAACGCGGTCAGCACAAAGTGTATTTCCACTATCCATCTGCGGAAAGTAATGTGATATCTGCTACCGACAGCAATGCTGCGATCGTTCGGTCTCTCACAGGATGTATGGTATGAAAAAAAAATCATCAGCAGCAGCCTATCTTATGTCTCCTGCAAGACGAAGGCCTCTCACCGCGGTCTCCAAATACCCCTGTCTTGTGCTAGCTAATTCCAACTCGCACCTGCAAAATATCTCTTTTAACGCGACAGCGTTAAGGAGCTCGTGTCGCGGAAAAGCCGGTGTCGTCGGTGTCGGCGGCGTTGGCCGTGAGCGAAAGATCCCGGCCGGCAATTCATAAATAAAAACAACTGGTGGGAATCGAACCAGGGTCTCCGGAGTGTGAGGCGGAGACGCTACCACTCCGCCACGAGTTTCTTTTTCCTTATTACATGGAAAAGAAAACTGAAGGTGTATTACAAAGTGGACACAACTACAGACTGAGTTCGATAGTTCGAATTGGGATAAAAACGAATCTAGTGAATGTGGTGTCGACTTACAAACGCGCCGTAGAAAGTTATACTGCTGTGCATATCGGTAATTATGAGGGTGTAAATCACCGAAGTCGCAGTTAAACGCGTAGCGAAGTACGTTTCCGCTACATTTCTTCTGCGCTTTCCGCACACGCAGAGCCATCTTGCGGCAAACACAGAAGATCCCCTCCACGCAATGTACGGCGCTGCCCCGACAGTTGGCGCGCCACGCGCGCATTGGGGCTGTGAGGGGACCGGTGCTAGGCGCGTCGCCGCCGGGTTGTCCGTGCCGATCACGACGTTGCGAGACACCGAGTTCTTTGGTTCGTTCCGCTTGCTCAGGCGCACGTTTCGTTGCCGCGCCGAACGCTGCGTTGCCCAACGCTCACCGCGTGATTGGTGGGTGCAAAGTCCGATGCGGGGCGCCTCGTAAGTGATCGCTGCGCCGTAGCGCATTGTCTTATACCCCTTGGCGGGTCGACGGGAACGCTGTCGCGTTCCACTCTTGAAGGCGAAGCTTAAGCGTCCTCCAATTTTTCATCACCCCACCTAATTTCCTGCCGCCCTCGACTGCGCTTCCCTTCCCTTGGCAGCCATTCTGTAACTTTTATGGTCAACCTGTTATCTGCCCTACGCAGTTCCTTTTGTGCTTTAATGCATAAAACGACGTTTTGTTAAGAAAGTAACTGGAAGGCCAATACATTTCTACGCAAATTTCGGGAATTAGTATATCGATACTGGTGTCATCGTTACAATTCGTTCCAAGTGGATCTGCCTCGCGAACTCCACGGCTATAGTTTGTGAATTGCAATATGGGTCATAATTTGTTTAAATATTAGTGAAGTTTAGTTAATCAGTCGATTAAGCATTTTAATTTTTCGTGCAAGTAATGTCCGCCGCTTCGAGTAGACAACCTTATTAACTAGAACTGTGCTATCTGTCATAAGAATTTTTGAAAGTGTTCGCTAAAACACCCTCTATAGTGGTCTCCTTTCTACTCTGGATATTTCAATACACTGAGTAAGGAAAATAAGTTATTGTCCAGACGCCTACCTATTGAAGCCATTCTGAAGTTCTCCCAAAATGCCATTATTCTAGGCCCATGCTTGCAGCTTTAATTTTATTGCCTGCATTGCCTGTATATTACTAATGTAATGGTCAACGGTCTATATATGAGTTAGTTCTATCTTTTCCCCCTTACCTTCATAAATTAAAGTTATTCTACTTTGTCGCCAAATGTGTGGTATTCGTTTATGCCTTTAAAGTTTATTTCCACTGCTTTCAACAGAGCTTCCTTGCCTTTTGGTCCTAGTTCATTAATCAGCCTAACGAGTACCTTGTCTAGCCCTGTGGCTGTATGCTTAGGAATTTTCTCTTTGGCTTTCTTCCATTTAAAATTTGTCAGCACCAGCTCCTTTTCCATCTGGTTCTCTTCCGTGTTCTCTATTTCCTCAAATACAGCCTCACATTGTCTTGGAAAGATTGGGCTGTTATTTTTTGGATGTAATTTAATGCTGCGTCTCCTTCCAGTTTCTTTCCATCTTCGTATAGGATATGTTACTGTATCAATCCAGACTTCCTGCCCAATCAGTTTATGTGGTCCCATAATATTCTAGATGCGGCCTTCTTTTTCTGACATATTTCTGATACCTAACGCTCACTTTCACCTTTTATCGTTGCTTGAACCAGTATTTGAACCATATATTTTTTCACCCGGTATATTTTAACATTTTCTCGCTACTTCGATCATCCTGCGGCAATTGCTCTTCTTCTTTTTTTTTTTTTGCCTGCCTGTGCTCTCGGGACGCTTTCTGTTGTTCGGCGATCTCCCTGTTCCACCAGCTGTTCTGTTTCTTTTTTCCTTTGTTGCTTCTCTTTCCGTATTTTTGTCGTTATCATACTCACTATATTCCCCCTCTTGGACATTTGCCTAGTTCTTCGTCGACTCTTGTGATTACAGTAATTTGTTCAGCATTAAAATTTGGACTGGCCATTTTGTGCTCCTTGCTCTCTTTGCCAACTACATATCTCATTTTCAAAATGACGCTTTTAGGGTCACTCCCTATGCTGCTATACCCTTCCTCGTCAATGACCATTTCTCTCAACTTATCATGAATTCTTTCTGTCATCAGACAGTAATCAATGGTTGATTGCCGGTTTCCCACTTCCCGCGTGGTCTGCCCATCACACTTAGGCCCTGTATTCACGATAACGAGGTTATGTTGCTCACAGAGATATATCATTGAATTCCAGTTGTTATCGGTATAGCCATCTAGATCCTGTGTGCGGGCATTCATGTCACCTAATAGGATAATTTCGGCATCGTTCCCGAAACCCTTGCTATCAGCACTTAGGCATCCCACTAATTCTTGATTCTGTCTGCAATTATTTCCGGCCCACAAATACGTTATGCCCAGCCAAGTTCTCTTTCCTCTCATTGTACCTGATAACCAAAGATACTCTTGACATTTTGAATTTAGTCTTTTCCATTTGGCTCCCCGATGGATGAGCAGTTCGACTTCCCTTGCTTTTCTTTCCGACTTAGTTCTGTTGCACGCTTCCCAAACATAATAATCACTGGCGTCTCTTCTCAGTCTCTAAGGTGCGCTTCTGTAACCGCGTACACCCCAATTTGTTCTCTATTTAACTGCTCCTCAACCTCTACCCACTTTTCCTTTCTTCTGTCGCCTTGCCACTCCGGAAGTGTTAGCCAGCGCCACCCCTCATGGCCTTGGCCCGCGGATGTGGAACATCCTTGCTGCCGCAGGCGTCACGTCTACGTGAACTTTTTGGGTGAGGGCAACTGGTCAATAAACCCACACATGCTACCTGAAGGCATCAAACCTGCCGGATTCGAGACCCTCGCTATGTGATGAACAATATATATATATATATATATATATATATATATAGTACCTACTCTTCAACTATTGAACTTATGCCGTACAATTAATATTTATAAAATATTGTCTGAGTGACTCAAGATTACTGCAAACAACACACTGCTGGTCTTATTGGTTTGAAGTGTACCACTTTAGTTTTAAAGTTTAGGCCAAGTAACATGAAACACCGGGTACAACAGCGCTTATCGTTATTACGGTAGTACAAGCACTTACATGCTCCCATAAATAACAGCAGCAGTAGATTTTATTGTATATCATAATAGCAAAAGGGAAAACGAAAATGAATGCCACAGGCGTCGTACCTGGCCCACTTTTCAATGAATATCTGAACTGTACCGCAGTCACCTATGGTGAAGATAATCGTACAGAGTAAGGGGTAAAGAAAGTTATAAATTATACTAACACTCGCTATAAAGAAGAGAAAGTACGGGGAAAGAAGAAGAAGACGCGCATATGTATGCATAAATACTTCAAACGTACCGATTACTACGAGTAAAACCGAGATCGTTTGTGCGTGGCCTTCTCCTTGCAATGTGTCTTACTGTGGGAAAGCCAGCTTTAAGAACCCGCTTTAGGTACGTTTGTACACGTAGTCAATTTTTAAGGCACATTCCATAACATACTTCCATCCGTTTAAATTACAAGCAAAAGAAGTTAAAATAACAATCTGCGGCGAGATAACAGACATGCCTGTGACGTTCCGAAACCACTCAGCGTCCCTCGTTAGGTAAGCACGAGCTGCACTGGTAAACTGATGTCGACTCACGTTATTGTAGCAACGGGACTTGCTGTACAGCTAACTCAGAGGACTGCGTTAGCTTGGTAACCTTTTATGCTCTCAATCCTGTTTCTTATGCAGTACTTCATCAATTTACGAAGCATCTACACAGTGCTAGCCTGTGTTAAGAGCTTTAGCTCGGGTGCTCCTATATAAATACATGTAAAATGCGAATTAGCTTTTCCCCGGCAACCACTGCACCAAACTTGACGATGTTTGTTGCATTAAAAAGAAAAACTTAAAATCTAGTGACTGTTGATTTTAGATTTTGATCTAGGTTGCCAATTTTTTACTAAAAATTGGTAAAAATCTCAAATTTTCAGGAAACGAAGCTAGCAAGTTTATGACTCAGCAATGAAAAATGATATCACATTTCTGTAAAAAAACATCTCATAGTACATCTAAAGCGGACAAAATTGATGTGTTGCACATGAATCTCAAAAAATTTAGTAATGTGGAAATACAGCTTTTGTAGAACCCTTGTACACAACATAACAAGTTCCCGTAATATATAAATTGACATATCGAATTTGTCCGCTTTGAATGATCTAATGGATGCCATTTACAGAACCATGATATCTGTTCTTGATGGAGAGCTATTAAGTTGTAAACTTTGCGCTTCTACTTTTTTTTCTAGAACTTTTGAATTTTTGAAAATTCTTTCAATAAAATGCATGCCCTAGAACCTAAATTCAGCTTCCAACAGTGACTAGGATTTAACTTTTGCTCTCAAATGCAGCAAATTTCATTAGAATCAGTCGGGCGGTTATCTCACAAAAGCGTTTTTGTGTTTTACATGTATTTGAATAGGTCGCGTCGGAGTTGGGCCAGAGCTAAAGCTTCCTCTTAAATTTTAATTTCCACTGTTGCATATATGTCCTGAATTGCATGTTGTGTTTTCTTACCTGGTCCTTTTCAAAGACATTACATAACAAAAAACTAATGAGCTCTTTTATGAACTCCTTTATGCAGCAACCACATTTGCCGCGGATTTCCGAGGGCTCTACCTTGGCGTTGCATGTAAAAGACCCAACCAGACTTCGTTTGCAGTGCACTTTTTGAACCGAAGCAAGCAATCAGTTCAAATAAATATTGTGCAGACCCCCCCACACTGAGAGAATCAATGGCATGCGAAGCATTCTGCAGGTAGCTGGCTATCCAGCACTGTAGGGGTTTCTGCAAAGTGACACCAGGTGGACCAACGTGTTTGTGGAAAATGTTGTACATGTGGGTCGCGATAGTATGTGCGAGTGACAACAGCAACACGACGACGACCACGCTGAAGAGTGTTGTATGACGGCAATGGCATAATTTCGATGTTCGAGGCAGGCCTACGACATATGGTGAATGTTGGGTTGTACATAGTTAGTGGATACACATAAGAGGAACCCGAATTGTGATGTCAAGAGCGACTACGTGTTGTGTGTGTTTATATGGCTTGCCATATGGTGTATGCTAAAACGAAGATGGCATTTGTAATCCAGCGATGTAATTTTAAAACGTGGTTAACAATGGACAATCGTGAAGTCGGTGCTGCATTGCAGTTTCTAGATAGCGTAATTAAGCTCCTCCAAGGAAAGCGCTGGAGCAAGTGGGCCGGTCCCGGAGATAGTGAAAAAAGCGCGGCACCTCAAAGCGTGAGCTGTCACAAGGAAAAAAGACAAAAAAGTGGCACGGGGAACACACACACACCCAGTCTTTCAAAGAACTGGCTGGCTTTGGAACGAGAGACGTATATGCACGAAATTGTGGCCTGAACCGATGTCTCGACAGCCGTACTTGTCTCTATTTGGTCAATGCCTTCTTTGCCGTGTCATAGAATGTGCATATTGCCAGCAGTGAAAACATTTTTCTTTAAGCTGCACACTTCCATCTTGCCGGTAAAAACAAGGCTACATAAAAAAGGACTATATGTGCACTGGAATGTTTATTGTAGACCTTGCAACTAGTTGATCCGAGACCATAGAACACATACTGTTTAATTCTTTGTTGTGACGCTCTCTGTTTTGGGGTCATCTTACAAAGAACTATTGAAGAAGAACTTCCTACCAGATATATTATGGTATCCAGTTCCTCTAATTCAAAAGGAAATCAGTAACACACTCTGTGATTTGTCCATGCTATTAGGATTTTTATTCATTACGGAAGAGCCACATGATCAAGAGGCACACCAAGCCATCCCGCTTGACAAGAGAACCCTTTCGAGAAGAGGCTGAAGAGGCTACTCTTTTGAGTAGAGGACAGGGCTGCTGCGCTTGACTGCAGAGGCTTGCTTTCACCGTTGGTCACACATCATTTTCTTTTTATTAAAGCAAGGCAAGACTGGAACTTACCTACCTAGCTACCTACCTACTGCAAAGTACCAAGAATAAGGCGGACAATGCTACACATTAAAAAGACAGTTCCGCCCAGTGTAGGGTCTTGGTATGACTGAAGACAATGCGTCAAAAGCAGCACCTCATTAGAGATCGAGAGATTTTGGCAATACCTGGGTAAGTACATAAAGCTTGCCTCAATCCAAGGTACTAGGCAGAGCCCGTCACAAGTACATGTTTCCTGTGTCATATAATGGCTTGCACAAACTCATATATACAAAGTTTTCCCTTGAGACAGTCCTTTTCCTATAGACACTGTGAACCCTGTCAGGTAGAGTCATGCATTCTTTGTCTCTTGTGTGCATGGCTGTTGCTCTTCACAAAGCAACTTCTGTGGTACATTCTCTCCAACTTTCACGTCACATTTATAGAACCACAACAACCATGAATAATTTGATGAGTAGGAGAAAAATAGTCTCCATTCTAGGCAGTGTGCTGTGAAGACTCCTAACTAAAATTTTCGGTAAAATCAAAGTAGAACAAATTTGCAAAACATGCAATCAAAATGAAATTATCTCGTTGAACGTTACCACCAGTGCAATGTTCTGATCCCAGAATGGAACATGCACTATGCGAACAAAGTGTTGAACCATTGTTTGGTACTGCATGTAATGTGCTATTGACATTCAGTGATATTAGTTGAGCCACGTGGTGGCAGAAAGGAAGCGATAAAAAAAAACTGCAGCAAAGTGCTGGCCTGAGAAAACTGCGTGAAGTACCGTATCCACTTTTCCCCTTTATCACCTCACAATGGGGACCTCATAATGCTGAAATCTTTCTGGTCTGAATTCTTACCATAACATGAAAATTTTATATTACATGGATGTGGAACAACAAAAGATAGGGAAAGATAAATAAAAAATCCCTAATGAAGTTTCTAGCAATTAATCGAAGGTTTTTCTCATGGAGTTCCCGAAACTCACGGTGTTTTAAAAAGCATGTGGCTCTTCAGACTTCTACACTTCCAATCATAATGGGGTTTATTATATACACCCACAGAGTACTTGATGTCCATTTTTGGGCCACCCAAAGAACAGGATATATGCACTAGGCAGCTGGCTCCAGAGATACAGCACAGAGGCCTAATTTTGGTATAATGAGATGCACGAATATTTATGAAATATCAGTGAGCGCCATACTTATCTGTGGCACAAGCTAAACTAACTATATAGTTGGCATTGTCGACACTCATGTCTCTGAGAATAGTTTTGCTGTTTGTTTTTCTCAATGATGCATATTTTTTGCAAAATATTATGTACAATTCCTACAGGAATCATTAGTGCAGAAAGGGTTAAAGAAAATGACAAGTCAAGGCAGTTTAGAAAGATATTAGAAAGGCTGTCCATGCAGTTCTTCTAAAATAGACATTCTGCTTAGTGGGAAGCATCACAAACATCAGCAAAGAAGTTACAGGAAGAACAGAGGAGTCTGAGGCCAATCATGGCAAATGACACTGTGCTACCAGCCATGACAGTAGGAGGTGGCAACAGCAGCTGGGTTAGTACTCACACCTCAATATAATGAACATAGATATAACTAGGTGAATCTAAAAATAAATCGAGGATCTCACTGAATCCCATCTAGTCAGGGAAATCATAGTAAACAATACACACTGCATCGACCAAGGTAAAATGTACTCAATAGACGTTTCAGCTCCGCCACAGGATGATTGTTCACAGTGACAGCAAACAGCGAAATACACTAATTTAGCATCAGAAGTACATGCATGTAATGTAGTAAGATAAACCTCGATATAAGGAACTTCAACATAATGAAATTCTCGATATAACGAAGTTCCAACTTTTCATAACCTCTTGTCCATAGAACACCATGTAATTAGAACCTCAATATAGCCGAATCATATCACCTCAACCTCAACCTCAACGAAGTGTGTTCGTATGCGATTTCAATATAACGAAATTTTCCTTCAGCAGCAAAGGAATGCTGAGACAATAAATGGAAACTTCTGCAGACACAGATGGTCAAATGGTTGAATTACAAGTAGCTGGTTGCAACCGCACCTCTCAAATCACCCACTGCATGACAAGAGCGACCTCCAAAATGAAGCCACATCATGTTCCATATAAAGTCTAAGTGCGATAAGATCCTACTGCACTTGGTGCATTAGGTGCGAGTGAAAGTGTGCAAGGGTGAGAAAGAAAGATGGTGGCTTCACGCATGAGTGCTGCCTACCTGCACTAGGGAAAGAGGGGGAGGGCAATGACCTCACGGTGACGCGATCATGCACGTGCGAGGGCTGGGGCGGGGAAGAGAGGGGGAGGGGTAAGTTGGTGCACATCTCGGTCGTGGCTGCGCATCGCTGTAAGTGCAGCTGAGCGCATACGCAGCAGTGCAAACCTGCTTTAGAGGTAATCTTCCACGCCAAGACGGCGTGGCAACACGTAAGCTGTCTTCTGTGTGTTTAGTATTGAAGATCGCATAATCTCAAATTTCGGTGATCCGTTGGAGCGAGAGGGATTGGAGGGAGAGGCAGACGAAACATTTACTCCCCACTGCCAGCGCTTTTCATGATGGCGTCGTCCCAGCGCGGGCAATGTTATCAGCCGTGGGGGCAAAGTGCACGCTGTTACGATCAACCTTTCAACTGTTCGCCAAGTTTTCCAAGAAGCCATCAACTACCACACCCGGCGGCGGGGGTGCTGTTATGCCTGGCGGTCCCTCAGAGCGGGGGGATACCCCACCAGTGATATGCAGCTGTCACGGTTTATGTTCACGCCTCATCATTCACTTCGCTTCAAGATAGCAACGTCGTCCACCTGACCGTCACGAAGTGACCACATCGATGACAGGGTCATCATCAAAAACTCCCGGGAAAAGCGTCGACGACAGGTGGTTGCCTTCTATTATGACACGTTGGAGACACGAGCACCACGAGCAGCACGTTGAAGACCAGTGAGGGGCGATCGAGGTGGTGAACGATTCGGCGTTTGTGATTGGCCAGTGGATTCCCTCAATAAGGGAGAGAGGAAATACAAAGGGCATAAAAGGCGAATCCGGACGGCTGTGAAAAAAGAGAACTGCTCGGACTCGGATAGAGTCACAACCATGTACCAATGAAGTGAATACATTCTTTTATGCTTTTTTTTTTTCTCATCATCACGATGCTCACCTGCGTTGTCGTTTCCCGATTCTTCCGCTGAAGACCCACCTCACCCGGTCGAGATTGTATCAACACGAAAGCGTGGATGGCTTTGCTTAATTCATACCACCTATGTGGAGATACTGTCGACATGACATGAAACTATATCATTCGTCGCCGACTTCTAAATTTATTAAAATGAATTGTTTTCCTATTCAAATTTGTTTTTCTTTATTGCCTGATAATTTGGAAAATTCTGCGGCCTTTTCCGTGTGAGAATAATCGATCGGTGACTGTGCTTATTTGCATAAACGGTCGATTTTCAATAGAACGAAATTTCTGTATAGCAAACTGCCGATTTTACACACATCATTATATTGAGGTTTAACTGTAGTACATCGAAGCGCACTTATAAATTAGTGTACTCCACCATTTGCTGTGATTGTGAACAAGCTTCCGTGGGGCAGCTGAAACGTCTCTTAAAATGAACACACTTTACTGTGGTCCGCGCTGCATTTATTACTTGCTATAAATCTAAAATGTTTCTCGTCAATCTCAGCATGCAGTGAATATATGTTTATAATGGATATCTGATATAACAAGGACATCTTGTCGTATGCAACTTTGCTATAGGAAAATTCAACTGAAACAGTAGTGGTATTCATAGTAGTAGCGACAGTAGCAGTAGTAGAGGAAGAGGTAACACAGGCAGCAAAAGTGGCCACAGCAGCAGGCAACGGTTGGTACCTCGTTGCTTTGAAGACTGCTGCCATCGCCAGACACTGCCTCCTGATGGCAACCAGCTTCCTCTCTGAAGGATATCGCATTAAGTGGTGCAGTAGGTGACCGGGATGCCAGCGCTGTACCCATGCCGTGTCCAAGCCATCAACTCCAGCGTAGCAGTGTCCACTATCTTGAGTCATAGAACCGGCCGCGCGATGTGACGGGTGTTTGGATAAACGCTTGCAGTGCCGAAGGGGAAGCAGTGGGGTTGCAGAGGGGATGCGGATGTGTCGAAGAAGGCGCTGCAGGGCCTCGTTGCACGCACATGGAAGCATAAGGAAGGCATTCTGCGGCTTCTGAGAAAGGTGCCAGCACATATATGTACATGTGGACACCACGCAGGCCTGCATTGGAATGAATGAAAGGAGACTAAATTAGTGGCACAAGAGGAGACGGAACTAAAGACCTTCCTTCTTTTTTATTTCCTTCTTTCTGTTTTATCAACGTGTGCGGCCACTTCCAAGCTATTCACATCTTTCTATCATGTTGCTAGCCTTGGCATCTGCACTTGCTCAATCGAATAAAGCCTGTATGAGGGTAACAGTTCATCGAAAATAAACCAGTTGGTAGTTTGCATTCTCTCGTCCTGTCTGGTGTGTCAGTTTGTGTTACTCACAGTGATAAGTGCCACTCAGCGCAGTTTAAAATGAATGAACAACTGGCCCAGTTCATCGCCTTACTTATTAATGTCATACTTTGGCCTGAGAAAAAACTTAATGATATGCTAAAACTACCTAATCACCAAAAGTTGGCCAGCTGTGAACAATGAATCAATAGTGCTTTGAATGCATTTCATTTCGTAGATGGAATGTGGGCCCTGAAATACGTATAAGCAAAAAAAATAAGAGAATGGTGAAACCTGCATACATGGCCGTGGAAAGAAGATTCCTGTCCACGAGGCTCACACCTGCTTTCCTTTAGTGGCTTCAATGAAAGCATCCAAGCCCAAATACCATTTACGTGAAACTAGGACATCTGTTATTCATTTATCATTACACAATTTAGGACAGATTGTAATGAATAAATAATGCTTTGGAAACAAAGTGACGCTACTTTTGACAGACTGCATATTTCCCAATGCAGGACACAATGTCCTTTTCTTTATTTGTTATAGCTGGCCTAAATTAACTGAAGATGATCTCAGAACATGACCCAGATAGCAAAACCTTCTTTGCCACAATGGCTTTGCGTGCTACAATAATGATCAGATGCACATACAGCCAAACCTCATTACGACAAAATGGCATATAACAAAGTAATGGATATAACAAAGTAAGTTTCCCTTGAAACCCCATAGAGATTCATAGTGCAGTACGTGCATATAATGGATATAGTCAAGTAATTGATACAATTAAATAACTCTGGCTCCCCCTTCAAGTTCACTAGAGCGAGATTTCACTAGGCTTCAACAGGAGAGCCATATTAACATAAAAAGCCTTCTATATAGCCCATATCCATCATAGAAACAGGTTGTTGACAACAAACAAGACATGACTTGGGAAACCAGACACAAATAATGATAATATAATAGAGTGGAGGTACTTGCTTGTATTGGATAAGCTACGAAGATTGACCACAATACAGCCACTGCTGTTATTTCGAAACACAAAGCATTTGCACCAGCCAGGAACCTGAAGGTGAAAGAATTTGGACAAATCAGTTCTGTGGAAGCCCACAAGGTGAGGAAAGCTCATGAAAGGGAAAATTGTCATCCACCTGACCTGTAGCACGAAGCTACAAAGGAAACCCATGCACGTTTCTCACAAAGGACACTTTGCTTTCTTTCTAAGGAAACATCCCGATTTCGGTTAGGATGAATTTTTATTCAGCTGCGAAGCTTTCACTCCAAAGAAACAAAATGGGTTTTTTTTTTTGTAGCTTCTTGCTACAAGTCAGGTAGATTAAAGTTAAATTCTCGGGCTTTATGCACCAAAGCCATGCTCTGATTATCAGGCATGCTATAGTAGGTGACTCCAGATTAATGTCGACCACCCGGAGTTCTTTATAGCACGGCACATGTGCATTTTTGCATTTTGCCCCTATCGAAATGCAGCTGCCGCCGCAGGGATTTGATCCCACGACCTCGTGCTTAGCATGTTAATGCCAAATCCACTAAGCAACCACAGCGTGTCAGTTGGACGTTTGCTATTTTGCCTTCTGAGAGAGAATTCTGTACACACAATTAGAAACTAGCTTTAACAGGGAACAAGGTAAATATGGTGCCTTCATTTATAGTTACAGAGTATCGGCATGACATTTTCTACTATTAATTTTTTTTCCTGGTTTAATGTAGGTCTTGGACTACAGAGCACTTGAAAAAAAGCTTGCAGAAACCGTTTAAGATTACTTCCAAGGTAACCGAACAGCTGAATGCTTGTAATTGTTATTCACTTTGTTAAATAAATGTTGCACTTGACGGGGTATATTCGTAGCAGTGAGGATATTTAAGAAACATTTGCTGATTCATTGGGTAATTTCATAGAGAACATAGCGGTTAGACTGCACATCAGTGACTTTTGTATAGGCGAACAACACGTACGCCCCAAAGAGCTTTAATAGTTGGCATGTGGTGACAAATACAATTCGCATGCAAGAGAGCATGCACCGGTGCCCTTGTATTGGCAGTAACATTTTAACCTTCAACCATGAACCACAAAACTGGGCGAATGAGCCTATGAGAGCTATTTGCTGTATCATACAGGAAGCCTCAGAGTGCCTTTAATAAGTTGTTATAATAGCTTTTGTACAAACCACTGTCAGTTTATTTTTGCAGGAGCTGTATTTGTCGTGACACTGTGAAGCGGAAAATGGTCATATTGTCAAGAGATCAACGAAAGTTCGTCTGGTCAAGCTTTCTTCACTTTGACCTGGTCAGTGACCACAACTCCTACTTCAGAAAATGGTCACGTGGGAGCAGGATATCGCAATGTCCAAAACTCACTCCAGCTTGCTCAATCGAATGCAGTAGAATCTAGCTAATTTGAACACCAAGGGGACCAGATATTTATTCAAATAAAATGGAGTTCACACTAAGGAGAGCCCCCTTAAATATAGTGGCCGATAAATTACGTGGTACAGCACGCAAAACCAAAACCATCACTGGGCTTGCATCGAAAAAGTCTCATCTTTCCTCTATCAGCTCACGACAAAATGTGCCAGGGGAAGCCTAGGTTGCATAAAAAGTGAGTGTGATAAGAGTGCCCCTCATGCACCGTTTGCTGAGAGTGCGAGGGAAAACGTGGGAGCGTGAGCCTAGAAGGATGGTGGCATGATGTGCACCATTGCTGCAGATGACAGGATCAAGTGCATGCTAGGAGGGAAGGGGGGGGAGGGGAGGCATAGGTGAGCACATGGTAATGTGATCAAGCGCGGGCTGGCTGCTCCTTCCTGCTCCTTTTAATCCGAATACGAAAAGATGCGGTGCACCACTCTGCTTGCTCCAGTTTCGTCTCGGCTCTTCACGCCTTTTTTCCCGTCATTTTTACAGCACATGAGATAACGGTAGATAGTGATGCATTGAACCTTTGCCTTCAGCTCAGGTTTGTCCAAAAAGCAGTCCATGGGAGTGAGAAATTGCGTTTGAAATTGTATTTGAATGTGTATTTGAGTGGAGTTCTCCACTCAAATACACAGGACTTTGCCGAGACCAACAGAGCATTTTGAATCATCCGTCAATGTAAATGCAAATTAAGAGATTTCGAATCATTGGGCTTTCCCTGTATCATGCTTCTACTCACTGTGTGGCCCTGTGGAGCAAGCATAACAGACCAACAAGTGAGCTGGAGCAAGTGCCAAAACATCACGATGTCCTGCTCCCACATGACCACCTTTCACTTGCTGATGTCACAACACTCTAAGAAATGGAACTGAAACTGCTTCACCGAAAAGCTTTTATGGTAATTTACTTAAGGCTCTCTGAGGCATGGCATTTTTTTTATGGCTTTGAGGCCCACAATCTTATTTAAGAAAAAAAATCAAAGGTAAGAAATGTTATCTAAGTACGCATTAGGGTAACAAAAGTCTTGTTTCGTTATTTTTAATATTTACTGTGCGAGAAAGTATGTAAGCACCCAGAAGACATCAAATATTGACAAAATGCACCAACCATGGTCCCAACATGTACAGATAAAGTACAGTTTGAACCACAATATTACACAGATATAATAGAATAACATAAATCACAGATATAATTGAATGATCTAATACAGTAAAACCTCGTAAAACCATACCTGCTCAAACAGTAGTTTCATTCTAGTAAAGTCAAATCCCTGACTCAGCAGCCATTGAACATAGTATGTTTTGTATCCGCATAAACCGTACCAGCTTATTGCGTACGTATTGGTTAATACGTAGTGTTTCCACTTTTCGTAGCGCAAACACGGCGGTGCGTCGTCTCCATCGGGCAGCCCGGCAGAACAACTAGCCTCAGAGATCGGAACAACGGCCCCCAAGCGCCTTGTGCATTTGCGCGTGAAGCCCCATCAACATCAACATCATTTCGACGGCGTGCCAGAGAGCGTTGTGGCATAGTACGCGAGGAATCGCGTCATGCCGTAGCTCGGATAAAAAAAAACGCCGGATGCTCAGCATGGAAGAAAAATTAGACATCGTTCGTGCTATCGAACATGACACGAAGAAGTCGGCGCTGGCACGCGACAGGGATTTGCTGTTGACTATGGTGTGTGGCATTTGGAATGCGAAGAAGTTGCTCGGCAGTGCTGCTGCGACCGCGAAGAGATGTCGGCTACGTGGTTCAACTTTTAGCCATCGTTGCCTCTGTTGTCGCCAAAGTGTTGACTAGCAACAGCACGGGCAATTCAGGCCCGACAGTGGCAGAAGGTGCGCGTTACGTCAGCCTTATGAATGCAATCGTCGCGACGAGAACAGCACCCCGCAATGAAAAAGGCGCCCCGCGACTTCCGCAGTGCTACAGCGCAGGTGCACGGAGAATACGTAACGCCAACGAGGAATCTGCCATGCGAGTGTTGCCGAGAAGAGGGGGGCTGGCTGTAAAGCTGCCTCGCAGCTTCAGTAAGTTTGAAGCCACTGTCGTCGCTGCTTTTGTGGCGTGAAGTGAATGAATACTGCATGTTTTTTTCCCTTTTAGCGCACTCTCTCCGAGTTCCATTTTTGACAGGTAAGTGGTCGATCTCGTGCTATTTCGGTTAAACAATACTACCGTTTAGTACATACTTTTTCCGAGCTTCGGCCAACTATGGTTTAATGAGGTTTCACTGTATAAGAAAAGCATATAGAAATTTTTGCTATTTTTTATAAGCTCTTGCTTAGGTACAAACAAGAAAATTACGTACAAATAAAACCCAATAAACAGCAATGAAGATTTAAGGTTACAGATGGGTGCTTGAACATAAAAAAAATAATTACATTGATCTTGACAGTTTGTTACTGCACCATACACAGCATCCAGAAATTCATTTCAGTGATGAGTAATTCTGCTGTTGCAGTGTGGTGACTGACGAAGGAAGACTCACATTTCAGTGCAATAGATGAGGGTGCAGAGAGAACCCAAAGTGAGCCCTGCCACCAAGAGCCAGCCAAGCGAGCCGACCAGCCAGGTAAGCCGGTCGGCTGCTGCGTCTGCCAGTGAAGGCACTTTGTATGCCACTCCAGAGTCATCACTATCTTCATTATCATCAGTATCTGCCAGAACAAGACAAAACACAGATAGTGACAACACAGCCATCTGTCCATCTGTTAGTCTGACTATACATCAATAATGTGTTGTAGTGGGCCTGTTGGTTTGGTGACATTGTGAAACACTGCACTGCAAAGAAATACCGCAGACAAGAATGTCAACAACTAGGACATTTGTTGTTGCCCTAGTTTGCACAGCTTCACCTTCATAGAAACGGCACTGAACAAGACGACACATAGTAGTAGATGGGTCAGGCTGGCACCTGTCCCATCTACTGCCATGTGTCATCCTGTTTGGTGTCATTTCTACAAATATGAGCTATCATTTAATGACAGCAACGGTAAAAGCATATATCCTACGTGCACTTCTGCGAGGACAACATCCTGGTATGCCAGAGTATTTTTCACAACCTTGCTCTGAAGCCGTTACATATTGGCACTTTGTTCAACACACTGAAATGCCCGCTGAAATAAGTCTAGACTAACGCGAAGGACTCTTAAGGCAAATATTCATTCAAGTCAGGGTAACAGAGTAGCACTTCAAGGTGTACAAGAGTCACTTTTACTGGGAACAGAGCTTTAGTTAGTGAGGAAGTTACGTAAGCAAGAGTTAGGGTCAGCACCACTATTGTGAGGACATTGTACCAGCTTCCTTAATGTATTATGTCCGGTTTGCTTGCAGTCAACCGTATACTACTAATAATAAAGTAAATTGTGCTACATTTAAGTATGAAAGAAAACTCACCTTGTCTAATTTGATTACATTTTCTTGCAGAAGAACCAACTAATGCTACCTCTTCACAAAGCTATAATAGGTGCCTTTTGCGGGACTGTGGCACCCTCTAGCACAAGGACAGGCTACAATAAACAAAACAATTTGATGGTATGCGCCTGTCTTTTCACATGCAACTACAACACTCGAAGTGAAGAACCAACAATATGCATATCTCACAAGACAATGTGAGTGTGACAACGCAAATCGCATTTAATCTCACAAAATGTATGTGGTAATATAAAAATGCAGAGTCACTGCACTCACATGAATTAATTTTGTTAGGTGTGAACGGAACTGCATAAAAATTTACTTACCAAAATCAAGGCACGTCAACTCAGAGTCTCCAAGAGAAGGTGAAGGGCTCCTCTCCTGGGACTCCAAGTAGCCATCTCCAAAAGGATTACCATTTCTCTGGTATTGGCGTTGAAGCTTAACCAAGTTGGCCAAAGCTGCTTCCAGTGGCGATGCAGTGTTGCTGAAAAAAAAAAGTACACAGGTTCATAAGTCACGCATCTCAGACTTAGTATCTTCCGTTAGAAACAAGTGGTTCAGAAATACTGATGTCATTCCTAGCTTGTGCTGACACAGCTGTTCTTGCAAACGCTGGAATGTTTAGGGCAAGAATGGCATAATCAGGACAATGAATCTTTTAGCAGATGCTTTAATGCATTTTTAAAGGGACACTGAATAAGACTATTATTGGAAAGTGGTTAAGGCTGTTAAAGAGCAGTGTAAAGTTCCCTTTCCGAGGGAGGAAAATCTAATGATACTACTCAAAATATGTTTTCTTCCATGTTGAAACAAGAGCAATCAATACTTTTTTTATTATTGACAGTGGTTGGTAACCATTTGTCAGCTGCCTTTTCTTAGTGGCAGTACCAATACTGATCTACATTTATGTAATTTGCTCAATTACAAAATCTCAGTTCTCTGTATAAGTGGTATATCAAACACCTCAAAATCCTTGTCCACCACTCTGACCTGACTTAACATTTGTCTTCAGTGCCACTATGAAGAAAAAGGATCCACTTCAAATTTTAAGAACTATGGATTGAATTCACATTTTCATAATGTAGAGCAACTACAGCCACTAAGTCTCCCCAGTAAAGTCTTAGCTGTTAAAGTTGCACTGCTGAGGTAAAACACACAGAAATACTGGTGAGAAAAACACAGTCACACAAAGACCTTGCACAGACAAAGGGTTCACAGGAAGATTGAGACAAATCGATCAACAGTGACTGGAACAAGGAAAGCCTCAGGCTGACAGTTTGATCAGGGACGTTGTCTTCACCATGGTCTGATGAAGGCAAGTTCTCTTGTAAGAATGTTGATTCGCTCATGCCAGAAGCTTTCCTTGTTCAACCACTGTCCATTACTGATCTTGTATGTTTCACGCTTTTGTGTCACTGTTTTAATCTCAGTTACCCGAACAGTACGACTTTGACAGATCAAAACATGCTATTGCCATGTCAACTAATCCCCGTTGAAGCACTTTCATTGAAGCACTTCCTGTGAAGTCTCGTGGCAAGTGAAGTGTGCAAAGGCTAACCTAAAGACAGCTTCCTCCTCCGCCTCCCCGCTTTCCAAGTTCTGTCGACCTGCTGCTGCTTGTTCATCGGGAGATCCTTCACTGCTACGAGCAGGTGTGCTTTCTTCTTGATGCAACTGCCCTTTTCTCAGTTGATCAGAACTGTTGGGGCTGCTCAGAGTGTAGCTAACATCTTCTTCATTGAACTGGGACAAGTGAAACGACTGGCCACCAGCACTGCCTCCGGTGCCTTCAGTTCGCGCTCTGTATATGCCATACAGTGTGTCCAGGCTGTAGCTGGATGATGAGTACGAAGGGGTGCTTTGTCCACGAGTTGCCCGGCCACATGTCACATCAAAAATGCAGAAAAGCAGCATCCTGAACTTGGTCCAGAGATTTCGCAGCAAAGCCATGCAGTCGTAGTGTCTGAAGATTGCCGTAGGGACTTGGTGAACTAGGTGGACTATGAGACAGACAAGGCCTGCTTCAATAACGTATTGTGCTGATAGACCAGTTGCTGCAGGCTGAAAAAAAAAAAGAATATCGTTGTGCGTACTGTTGAAGCAAGCAGCTGCATGGAGCGACATTTCAGATATGTAAACCATTTAGGCTGTCAGTTCAAATATCTCTGCATGAGTGTTTCCTATTGGTGTAGTAAAGCATTGCCTTGACCAAGTGACCAGCTGATTGACTGACTGTCTAAACCAGCCACGCTCCCAATGTACGTAATTTCAGATTTCAAGAAACATGAAAGGAGGCCATGCACTGGGCAAAGAGGGATGAAAACGAACACAACAAAATGTAACGTTGAGAGGCAGAGAGACAGCAGTTTAAATTAAGGGCCAAATGAACACCATGAGGGAACTGCCCTCCAATTCAGATTAAGAGGAAGAAATGGGGTTGCGCACGTCATGTGATGTGTCAATCAAGTAGATAACTGGGGATCTTTTAGAGCTTTCTTTAAACATTGATCAAGGGCAAAGGTGGTCAGTCCACAATAGCCTTACCTCAATATCTGTGAAGAAGATGCGAAGTGCACTCAGGGCACCTGAGAAAAGCACTGTCGAAAGGCACAGTAAGAGCCGCTGGCCACGCGAGAAAGAAGAGCAGCTTTTCATCGTCACAGTAGAGTGCCATAAGTGATGCTCACAAAGTGCATGTATCAATGAGCGCTGCATAGTCTGCAAAAGGAGAACAGGACATACAAACAATAAAGCACAGTAAAATGCAAGCTATCTGTCACAAAGAGCAGCATCAACAAAGTGCTTCAGTGCAGAGTACTGTTCTGGCAACATAAATTTAGCGTGGGCGACCAATAAGAGTACGAGCGCCCGTTCGTGTGAGTGACCGCCTGGTGTAACTCATCCCTAGTGCCACCTCCACCGCCTCCTTTACGCCTGCCTACCTGATGCCAGGCCCAAGCGAGGCCTGGGCTCACCCGCTTGTTTCAGTTCAGTGATGTAATAAATTCATTCTGTTAAAGAAGTTGTCACCTTTACTTTCCATGCCACAATAACGCTGCCAGTCATCATGTACAGGCCTTCTCACAACAGATAACACGTAAGCAGCATTCCAGCATGAATTATATACATATCATAGCTCATTAATGATTAAGCCTTCTTTGACAGGTGAATGACGAATCCATATAGTTGAATAAAAACTGATTAAATTTCCCAACTGCTTACAAAAGAGTCTGAATCAGATACTCAAGTTGCAGTTTATGCTGACAATATCTAATGCAGTTAGACCTCAATATAACGCAGTTGGTAAAATCTGCTATTTGCTTTGTTACATCAAAACTGCGCTATGTTGAAAATAAACATTTTTTGCAGGTCAGTACAGTGGCCAATTGATTATCCTTACATGGAAGGGGCACAAAATTTCTTGAAATATTGGAAAATTGGAAAAATCAAACTTGAATGTTAAAAAATTTAATTCTTTTGAACTTGACAGCTGGTGACCAAATATAATGTTTGATGCCCTGTCAATGTTCACATCAGCCTGAAGCTCAGTATCAGTATCACATCAGTATGAAGCTAAGCCAGCCACGCTTTTGCGTCTACTCTGGCCCCACGGCTAAGAGTACCGCCCACAGTGGTATGATGCTGTCATGAAAAGCACTGGCAGAGGGGAGCAAATGCTTTGTCTGCCTCTCACTTGAACAAATCTCCAAAACTACAGATTACGCAACCTCCAGTACTAAACACGTGGGAAGACGCCACACATTATGCCACGCCATCATGCCTACTCTTCGCATGTGCGGTGGATTACCTCTAAAGCAGGGCGTGCGGGCTGCGTATATACGTCAGCCGTGCTGACATTAATTCACAGACACGGCATCGCTAGGAAAAGAAAGAAAAAGACGCACGCCCCCCCCCCCCCCCCCCCACTTGATACGTTGCTGCAAGCTGGCTCCCCTCCCTCCTTTCCCCTTGCTCATGTGGGAAGACAATGCTCATCAAGCCCCCATCCTTCTCAGCTCACCCTCGCACGCTTTCACTTGCACCCTAAGCCTATAGAGTGGGGGGTGCGATAGGATCTTATCGCACTTGGACTTTTTACCAAACATGATGCTGCTGCGCCTGGATGGATGCGCTTGGTTGTGGGGCGCATGATTTTCAATATGCGTTCGCAAGCGGCCGCTTGTAATTCAACGTCACCATCTGTGTCAGTGGAAGTTTCCATTTAGTGTCCTGGTATTTCTTCAAGGTGGCAGTGAAATTTCGTTATATTGAAATCGTGCTTAATCCCCTTCATTATATTGCGATTCTATATACACATGGAGTTTCATAGACAAGAAGTTATAAAACTTCATTATATTGAGAATTTTATTATATTGAAGTCCTTTGCTATATCGAGGTTTAACTGTACGCCATGATGCTGCCGATGACCCAGTTGCATATTTGTAGTTTCAAAATCTTCATATGTGCTCTCTCTCATCTCACTTCCATAGCCTCTGGCAGTGAGCCGACACAAAATTGTTTCGTTTGTTTATCTGTTTGTACAATACGTGAAAACCGCAGCTGCTCTTTTACGGTACCTTATACAAATTTGCATGATTCAGACAGGGATTGCTGCACCATGTGAGCTTCAATTACTGCAAGCAAACTGTTACCGATACTCGTAGTTACATTAGAGTTTGAGTTAACAAGCGTTTACATTGTATCTCCTTCTATAGTAGCACATGAATACAGTAACCGTTCACTACCATACATTATCTAATCTTAGATAATAAGGATAAAAAATTGCCACACCATGGGAGCTTCACATGAGATACCTGCAAGCAAAATATTCCTTCACTTATGAATGGAAATACACAGATATTGGGCTTGGCCACAAGATATTTCATTCAAACCACTGCAGGAGTGGTCTGACACTGATGTTCCCGCATCCCTCCCATCCCTTCATCCCAAAACCAGAAGCCAAATATGATGCTACCCCTCCCACAAATGTTATGCCTATGCCATGCACATAGTGTTCACACATACTCAGACAACATATTGATGAGGTAAAGAAATGTGAAGTGGGCAGGCTGGTATGCATTCATGTCTGATGGGCAGTGCTAGAACCTACACAGAGTGAATGAAAGACAAGCAGCAGGCAGACAAAACGTTACCTTTCAACCGTGGGTTCATTCGCAGAGGTGGAATTATGCATGAAAATGTATAGCGGCTGGTATCAGTTAAAATCAACCAACCACATCTTGTTGACATTTTTAAATTACACGAACAAAATTTACAACATAATTTTTGTAGCAGTAAAAGTGAATCCAAGCTTACTTTCTCGACAAACAAATTATTTTGCCCAAAAAAATTCAATATTTTGTACGCCTCCTTCATAAACCCTTCATAAACCCACCCTTCATAAACTGCGCATTATTGACACTTTCCCAAAGTATTAAAGGAATAGTTTTCACACTGCATTCGATACAGTTCTTCTGAATGCTGTTAACCATAAGTTCTATCTGCTAGAACAAATACGATCTTGTCAGGAGCTTCATATGTAGAGCAAAAAAAATTTAAAACATAGAACAAACTTCAGTTTTGGCTCCCATTACCACCCTTTCTTTTCCATCACATGGCTTTCACCCACAGTGCTGAAATTTTTCACACATCACAAGCAAATCATTGCGTTAACTTATGCTAAAGGTTGCCCTTCCAGCCATTTTCTTTCATGTACAAAATGGGCACCAAACGTACCACATTCATAATTTAACGGAAATTTCAAGAAGTTGCACCAACTGTACTGTGTGCGCTGTATGCACCCCTACAGCATCTCTTCAATGAGTACTACTGCACTGACTACCATGAAGAGTGGCTTGGTATCAGTTGGAGCTCTGACCTCAGAAATCTCGCAGACAAATGTAAGAGTTCATGAGCATGTCAACTTGGGACAAAGATGTAAATGCCGGATATAGCTGTGAGACAGTTCTTGGCGCAATTGAGGGCACATGCCGTGTGACTTTTGCTGTTGTAACCATCACTCACGTGCCTTGACAGCGAGGCACAGCATGTGAAAATTTCGTGCAAATAAAAGCCACCAATGGACTCACTGCCTCACTTCGCCACTGCTTACCCTCAGCACGGGTGGGCTGTTCTTGGAGACGAATGCCTCCCTTTCAATTCTGCCATCCTTGCTGCTTGTGGAGAGCCACTCATCAAAGACAAAGTGCCAAATGCGTTCTGAAATTAAGCAAATATATGTGCTTACTTAGGAAGCCATTTTCAATATCAGCCATAGATGTATGTAATAGAATTTTAAAAAGTTCTCTTTTCTGCACTGTATCTACCAGACGACTAACAAGCACAAGAAAAGGGAAATGCGTAATGCTATTCAAACATTCGGTTATTACATTGTCATGCTTGAGTCCAAAGTAGTCACATTATTGTGTGCAGGTCAAAATAAGGTGAGCACTTGCCTAGGTACTTAGGCAAGTGCTCAATGTATTGTGCTTTTGTCAAATGTTAGACTAGTATTATATTCCCATGTGATCTACTGCAGTTGCTCATTAGCTACGGCGTTCTGCTGCTGACCGTGATGGTAAGGATTTATTTCCCAGCTACAGTGCCCAAATTTCACACCGAGTCTCTTACAGAGCCTCAATGCAAAAATTTCTGTGTACTTAGTTTCAGGTGCACATGAAAGAACCCTTGGTGGTCATAATTATTTTGCAGCCTCTTACAGCCACATCTGTATTTGTTTCAGTGTTATTTTCTGGGAATAAGACCCCATGAAATACGGTCAATTAATGCATCCTCATGTGAAATGAGGATGCAGATATATAGCTACATATAGATATATATAGATATATATACAATACAAAATAAACTAGAAGTAGCCTATTTTAGCAGTAAATAAAATGCAGTTTAGCAAGCATGGTTGTTTGAGTAGCAAAACTTTTTAAATTGAATACGAGCACAGAAAGACTGGGTTCAAGTAGCGAAATGAATAACGATAATGTTTTATTTCTAAAAACATACCTTTCTAAAAGCTGGGCCTTTATGATACTGGCAAATGTGCCCTTTGGCAATAAGCTGACCTGTTTTAATGCTTTAGTGCCGGCAAGGAATCCAAAAAGGCATTAAAAAAACACTTTTTCTTTTATTGTATACCTGAACAACAAACTTGTTGAAGATTCGAAATATATATCACAAGGGGATAGTAAATTACTGACTTGTGTCTGAAAAACTAGGTAGTATAGAAAGTATAGCTAGTTACTTTCAGGCTAGCTATACTTTATGAAATTGAGACTTTATGCATTTTCCACTGACACGAAGTCAAATCCAGTAACCCACACTCAGCCTAGGCTTCAAAGCAATCTGCTTGGTGTTATTTTCCTCACAATAACACGCCAGCACAATCTGGATCACACATTGGTGCTGACTTCTCAAAACTAAGTCATGTACACCTTTCACAAATATGGCCATATATAAATACACATATCTATATTGCATGCAATTGATAAGAACATGCACGCTACAAATAATGTTTAGTTAGAAACTTTCACTTCATGTTTTCTATGTGTTTATTAGCTATTCCTGTTTATTAGTAAACATTTCCTTGTAATGTGTAGTGGTTGAGAAGACACATGTAAAATAAGCATGCGAGTTTCACTAAAACATGTTACTGACATCTTACCTATAAAACAATCTTGCCAGTGGACAGGTGAAAACGTTATTTGACACAACTAATTTATATCTGTTTTTGCGTAAACACCTCAACAGCCATAACAGATGTCCCTCCAGAATATATCTGTCTGCGACCCTATGTGAGTATCATTCATGAATATTCAGTGGAAATCCCTAGGATGTCTTACAAAACAAGTTCAGATGAGACGTTTGGCCATGCCAGATGTCCCTCAAATACCTGCGGTTATTAAGGGATGGAATCGTCACATGCACTGTACAAAAAAGTGTACACTACTGGCACACGGCACTCCTTCCTTACCGGGCCAGTCACTCTAACAACCCACCTAGACAGGATAACAGTAGATGCCAGGTTGAGAGCGAATTAATGGATTATTTGAAGCCACAGACATATTCAACGCTCAAATGTGCAAGTTCTGCTCAAAATCTGCACGGGAGAAAAGGTACATGCCTGTAAATTGTAGCTTCATGCTAGATACTTCTGGGCGGATAACCATTTTCCCTTTTCTGAAATTTCCTTGGCTTTGTGTATTTTTGTGGGATTCATCTACCTGAACAACCTGAACAATGGCTATAAATATTAACTACATCACACATAAATGCAATTAACGTTGCAGTGCCTTCCTTTACAGTGGTCTGTGCGTAAAGAGAGG